>NC_136986.1:9758090-9836395 GCF_032717465.1 Coenobita brevimanus | reverse complement strand
GATTAGACAGGCTTGGCAAGCTGTTGGAATGTTGAAATCTGTTTGGAATAATAATATGCTTTCGGTACGTACTAAAGTGAAAATTTACAAGTCCATGGTTAGACCAATTTTAATTTACGGGCATGAGTCAAGGTACAGTATAATTGCAACAGATCAGAAAGTAAGAGGATTTGAGAATAAAATACTGAGAAGGATTCTTGGAGTAAAGTGGCAAGACAGAGTTACAAATGTAAGAGTAAGGGATAGTGCCAGCGTGGAACCAGTTAATGAATATGTGAGACTGTCTCGCTGGAAGTGGCTGGGGCACATATACAGAAAAGAAGGTAGTTTAATACAGGATGTGCCAGAGCGGACTGCTAGAGGAAGAAGAGGTAGAGGTAGGCCGAGGGAAACCTGGTTGAGGACAATGAAAAAAGAAGCAAGAGAGGAGTGTTGGTGGGACCTGAAGGAGATGGCAAGAGACAAATATTGGTGGAGAGAGTTCATTGAGGCCCTATGCATCCCGTGGGGTGCCACAGGAAATGATATAGATATATATATATATATATATATATATATATATATATATATATATATATATATATATATATATATATATACAGTATATATTTATGTATTATTGTAGAGAACTGAGTCCAAGACAGGACTGGATTCGATGAAAGGAAAACCCTTAGAGTACATGTTATATAAAGCAGTACATGATATCTGTACACTGCACAAGGGTCAATACGGATCCTGTACAGAGTCGGTCATTGTGAAGGGTAAAAGGGAATACCAAACATCCACACCAAGCATCCACACCTCCAGTACCCACGATCTCTTTGAAGTCCAATTTGCAAGAGCAATAATGTTACCAGACAGCACAACACTGAGAACACTTATCATGATTAATTAATTAAATAAGCAGAGTGAGATTATGATTCACATAGTAGCCAGTCCATTAAAGATAACAGGATAATCATTTATGTGAATTTGGACAAAGACTCAGCAGTCCATACGACACTTTGGCAGAGAGAAACACACCATCACATGTCACATCTTGGACATTAGTACTGAATCATCTATACGCAAACATTCTAGTTTGAATGTGATGAAATTCTAGGGGGTATATTCCCTGACATGCAGGTTAGTCCTGTGAAAGTTTAGTAAACAGTCATAAAGAAATGCAACTTCTTAACTTATTCCGTGATCCAACTGGGACTTGTCTCACGATCTTACCATCAGGAATCCGCTCCTCTCTCATAACCTTTAAAAAACTTTTTTATATATAGAACATTACCTGACATGTTCTGTTTTTTCCTTCCTTAACGCCCTTGTGAAGTTTTCTCGCTTATTTCCTGCGACATGTCGACCAGACTTCGGTACCTCTCAAAGTTTCCAACTTTGCATACACAATTTTATATACATTATTTTCATGTTTCAGATGTATCAGAATCATACAAACCAAACGTATAACACAGATTTAACAACTATGGTACAGTATTAAATTCTAACATTTAATACTGATACATTTGTAAACAATATTACCATATGCGAACCCTGAACCCCGAAACAAGATTCACAGCCAACGTACAAACTTATACTATCTCAGTCGACTTGTAACACGCCCTCACACCAAGGACTTGCTTACAGCATTACAAGCGAGTCAATGAAACTCACATTCGACCAAGATAATCTGCTAACACATTTTTTTTTTCCTGATATGGCACGACTGGAAAAATTAAAGTTTTGTAGATACAATGACCATCTGAGTAGCCTTGCATTTTGTGGGTTTTTCTTCTGTAAGTTCTGAGGTGCTGAATGATCCGTGCACAACTTAACTTCTGTACCATATAACTATCTCTCAAATACTTCAAAGCAAAGACAATAGCTAAACATTCACGTTCAATTACAGAATATCGAATCTCTCTTGGCTGTAGCTTCCTACTAACAAATACCACTGGAAATAATCCATAATTGATTTCTTGTAATAATGCGGCACATATTGCATTTGCTGATGCATCTGTATGGACTTCAAATGAGCGAGTAAAGTCAGGAGTCATTGGTATGGAAGAGGTGATGGACCTTTTTAGTTGACCAATGGCGTCCTGATGTTTACTCTCACATCGAAGCTTCCCTGGACATCCTTTCTGCAGCAAGTTGGTCAAAGGTGCAGTAATTTGTGAATAGTTTCTACTGAATTTCTGGTACCACCCAGTTAAGCCCTCAAAACTCCTCAGCTGCTTTTTAGTACAACGGGGGGACTTCAGTTTAATTTTATCAAGTGTCTCCAATTGAGGGGTAATTGTTCCATTTCCTACTTTGTGGCCAATAAAATCTATGGTCTCAAAACCCATCATACACTTAGAAGGACGAATAGTCAGTCCCGCCTTCCTGATTCTTTCTAGCAAAATTTCTTAAGTTTCTAAATGTTCAGACCATGTATGGGTATGAATTAACACGTCATCAACATAGTTGTCCACATTGCTCATACCACACAATAATATCCTCATAAGTCTGTTGTAAGTGGCTGGTGAGTTTACCAAGCCAAAAGGCATTCTAGCAGAATGGTAACAACCACTCTTGGTAGTAAAAGCTGTGAGAGGTTTGGAGGACTCCTCAATCTCAACCTGCCAAAAACCTCTCCTGAAGTCAATGCGAGAAAAATGCCTCTTTCCTTCAAGTTTAATCAAGATATCCTCCGGCCTGCTCATCGGCTCACAGTTCAACTTTGTCACCTTGTTTAAACTTTTGAAATTAACACAAAATCTGTAACTACCATCTGGTTTTCCTACTAACACTACTGGTGTACGAAATTCAGAGTTTGAATGTTCAACAATACCTTGTTCTAGAATTGCTCTCACCTCTTGCCTTATTGTCCCCTGCGTGGCAAATGGTACTGGATAATGTTTCTCTCTTACATATCCATCTGTGATTAATTCAGTCTTATGTTTCACCAAATTAGTACATCCAGGTTTATCATTCATAACATCTTCAAATTTCTAACACAACATGGATAACTCACTCTTCTGTTCCACTGGCAAGGCCGGGTGTATGAAGAGATCTTGGTAGGACTCACCTCTGTGAACATCTTGTACCTGTGTTAACCCATCATCCTCAGACACGGTAGAGGGAATCACAAAAACTGCTGCCACCACATCATGACTGCGGGATTCGTTTTCCTTTAGCAGGTTTATATGGAAAACCTTATTTCTAGCATCTCCTACGCTTACCCTGTAGTCATAGTCTCCTACCTTTTTCAATAATCTCATGAAGTCCTCTCCAATTAAGTACAAGTTTATTCAGACTTGTAGGCAAGAACACTAAAACTTTATCTCCAACTTCTAAGTTCCTCACATGTGCCCTCCTATCATAGTGGTGTTTATGTCTAACTGATGAAGCCTCTAAATTATCCTTCACTAACTTGCATGTTTCTTCTACCCGATTACGTAAATCCACTACAAACTGGAAGGTGTTATGCAGTTCTTGCTGACTCTCCGATTTTGTCCATACGTCTCTAAGTAACAATATTGGACCTTTAACTGTTCTCCCATATAAAAGCTCAAATAGAGAGAACCCTGTGCTTGCTTAAGGTACCTCTCTGTTTGCAAATAAGACAGCAGAGAGATACCTATCCCAATCAGCAGGTCTGTCCTGACACATCCTTTTCAACATTAATTTGAAAGTATTGTTGAATCTCTCATTAAGACCATTAGCCATGGGATGGTATGGGGTTGTAAAAGACTGTCTGATATTTATAAGTCGACAGACCTCATTCATTAGCTGAGAGGTAAACTGTGATCCTCGATCGCTGAGTATTTCTTGAGGGAATCCCACCCAAGAAAACACACTTAACAATGCCTCTGCTATCCTCTCAGTCTGTCTACTGGGTTAAGCTATAGCCTCAGGCCAACATCTAGCATAATGTACAATGGATAACACATGTCTGTTACCTTGCGATGAAGGTGGTGAGAAAGGCCCCACCTGGTCAATAACTACCTTCTAAAAAGGGATGGTCATTTTTGGCATTTTCCTTAGTGGAACTTTGTTTACTCTACCCTTGGGTATGGTCCTCGACAAGGATCGCAACTTTTGCACCACTTTTTAACATCAATGCAAACCCCTGGCCAATAGAATGAACTCAAAATGCGATCTTGTTTCTTTTTACTCCCCAAGTGACCACCCATTAATGAATCATGTAATAGTCTCAGTGCACTTTGACGTATGACTTTGGGAACTAAAAGCTGTTTCACTTCTTCCCCATTAGAGCAAGTGCTTACTCCATACCATACATTATTAACTCTCATTATTTTTACTTTTCTCTGACCAGCTGTTTTAAGATACCTACATATAGATTCATCTGCTTCTTGCTCCGCAGCACTGACTTGTTTCTCTTCAGCCATGACATTCCCACCCCCGTCCACTCTCAGAGGTTCGAGGATGCGTATCTTCTGGGGTCGTGTCTGCACCGATGCGACAATATCACTAGTGAAGTTTGCATCCTCACACACAGTGGTGGTTTCCTTTTGCTGAGCTTCCCCCTGGTCTTACATATATAGTCTAGGCTTTCTTAGATGAATCCCTGGGTAGCTTTTCCACTGATGGTGACTGCACTTTCTGCTTGGAAAGAATTTCTGCTGATTTAGTAGGGTCAGCTGTTGAACAATCAGAGTCGTAGACTGGTGGTGACTTATCTTGGTCTGTTGCTGGAGACGGGAGATTAGCTGGGCATACTCCTGTTATGTTCCCAACTATCAAATCACATAGTATTTTCCATACAGGTAACATCTACCATACCAGTGTAGTAGGGTGTGTCAATGAACATGTGTGCTACCGGACATACTCGAGCAGTCTTGTGAATGAGGACAAAGCATGTGGTTCCCCCAGTCATGTCCTCAGGACATTTTCAGCTGCTCTCTGTTTCCCTAACTCAATTTCTGCTTCTTCTTCTTTTTTCATTTTCAGCTGCTCTGTGTCGTTGCAATTCCATTTCCTTTTAAATTTTGGTCACTTCATGCTGTCGTCGTTCCCTTTCACTTTGTCTCTCATCTCTAGCATATGCCTGTTGTTCAGTTACAAATTTCTGAAGATCAGATCCTTCATACCCCAGCTCCTTTCCGGTTTTCGCTACGGTCTCCGGTTCTGCATGGTTCACAGTTTCGTTCCAAGTTCCTCACTCTTGACAGCCACATTTGCCCACATTCGCCTCTAATTCACTTCGCAGGTCTGGGTACCACAGTATTGTCACGGGTAAAACTAGAGGCAAAAGTGTGGTGGAGGAAAAACTCGGTGAGCCATTTCTTCATTCATACTCAACACATATACAGTGTAACAGTTAAGAGAGTTGTGTGAACAAGATGACATATGGATGAGAAGTGCCCCTCTCGCCAACACACAGGCTGTTTATATACAGGTTACCATTAACAGTAACTGTTAACTCTGACAGTTTCCAACATTGCATACGTAATTTTATATACATTATTTTCATGTGTCAGATGTATCAGAATAACACAAACCAAACGTATAACATAGAATTAACAACTATGTTATAATATTAAAATGTAACATTAAATATTAATACAGTTATAAAAAAAATTGCCATATGCGAAACCTAAACCCCGAAACAAGATTCACAGCCAATGTACAAACTTAGACTATCTCAGTCGACCTGTGACACATTTCAAAGCCGAAGGTGGCTCTTGTGTATATGTGCGCAACGACTTATCTTGATCTCGTGATCTTGAACTTGGTTCTTCTGAATTTTCTACTCTCTGGCTTTGGCTCTCCTGTCATTCTCTGACTAAATATATCTGCACTGTTTACTCATACCCCAATTCTACTGACTATCAAAAAATCATCGACTATCTAACTTCTACGATGGAACACATTCTATCCATTTCTCCGTTCTTTGAAATCTCCATTCTAGGAGATCTCAATGTTCATCACCACCTTTGGCTCTCCTCTCCTTTCACTGATCCACTTGGTGAACAAGCCTACATCTTTTCTATCCTTAATGACCTACTATCCATTTCAGACCGCATGAGGCATCGTTTTTCGCAAGTATGTTCTAAACAAACAGTTGGATCAATATGACATTTTGGCACAACTTGCTTGACACTGTGCCCTAATTTATGGCACTACAATGCATTGCCAAGTACGTTTCATTAAGGAGTTTACTCTTGGCTTTGAAGGCGAAGCTGGCAAGAGCCGAGTAGACATTCGGACAGGGGAAGGTTTTACATGATGTAGTTGTGACGTGTATCTCTCCACCACCTCTCCCTTCACTCTCGTCTTCCCCTGTCCGAATGTGTACTCGGCTCTTGCCAGCTTCGCCTTGAAAGCGAAGAGTAAACTCCTTAATGAAACATACTTGGCAATGCACTGTATTGCCATAAATTAGGGGACGGTGTCAAACAAGTTGTGCCAAAACGTCATATTGATCCAACTGTTTGTTTAGAACATATTTGCGAAAAACGATGCCTCATGGGGTGTGAAATGGATAGTAAGGTAGCTTGCACAGCATCCTACCCATATCCCTGACCACCTTGGAGAGAGCTCCAACATACTTGACCTCTTCCTTGCAACTAATCTTTCTGCTTACACTGTTAAGCTTTCCTCTCTGTTGGGCTCCTCCGATCATAACCTTATTACCTTAACATGTCCTATCGCTTTGGTGGGGCCTGTGGACCCTCCAAAGAAACGTCGACTGTGGCACTTTGAAGCTGTGCATCGGGAAGACCTCAGGCAGTACTTGTTTGATTTTCCATGGAATGATTATTGACTCCATGGCCGGAAGCCATCTGAATGTACCTTGTGCATTACGGAGGGTATTCTCTTGGGCATGGAAGCATACATTCATTTCTCATATCCTCTAACTAATGCAAGAAAGCCTTGGTTTAATCACGCTTGTTCTAATGCTGTCTGCAACAAGGAGAGAGCCTATAAAAGGTATCAAAGCCAACCCACCCCTAGATCACATCTTTTTTATGTTTCTACCCGGAATCGTGCTAAGTCTGTTCTTCGCTGTGCTAAAAATAATTTCATCCGTATTAAATGTTCTCAACTCTCCAACTCGAATTCTTCCCGCTCCTTCTGACACCTTGCCAAAAACCTTTCTCACACCTTTACCTCATCATTCTTCCCTCCTCTTTTATACTCTGATGGCTCTGTAGCTATTTCTTCTACAGACAAAACATATGTCTTCGCTCAGACTTTCTCCTCCATTTCCATCTTAGATGATTCTGGTGCTGTTCCTCCATCATTTCCCCCCTCAGACTTCCTCATGGCTGACATTAAAGTTTCTTCAGCTGATGTATTTTCTGCCATCACTGACCTCAATCCTAACAAGGCATATGGGCCTGATGGAGTCCCTCCTGTTGTCCTCAACAACTGTGCTTCTGTGCTTACACCCAGCCTAGGTAAACTCTTTCGCCTCTGTCTTTCAACTTGTACCTTTCCTTTGTGCTGGAAGTTTGCACTCATTCAGCCAGTCCCAAAGAAGGGTGTCCATTCTCAACCCTCTAACTATCGTTCTGTGCCTCAAAAGTTTTCAAGTCTACTCTTAACAGGAAAAATTTTAAAGTATCTTTGCTATCACAATCTTCTTTAATCGTCAGTATGGGTTCCGTCAGGGACGCTCCACTGGCGATCTTCTCACCTACCTATCAGACTCCTGGTCATATTCCTTTCGGGACTTCGGCGAAAGCTTTGCCATTGCACTTGACATCTCAAAGGCTTTCGGTTGAGTCTGGTATAAATCTTTAATTTCCAAACCGCCCTCTTACCGATTATATCCTTTTATCTGTGCCTTCATCTATAGCTTCCTTTCTGGTCGTTCTATAGCCGCTGTTGTAGACGGCCATCGTTCTTCTCCTACATCTATCAATAATGGTGTTCCTCAGGGCTCAGTCCTATCACCAACTCTCTTCCTCTTATTCAACAGTGACCTAAGCTGTACATCTAACCCTATCCACTCATACGCTGATGATTCCAACCTTCACCTTTCATTCAGTTCCCGCAACGTCCATCTCAGAAGTTACTTCAACAAACAAGGGATGAGGCTATGGCACGCCTAATGTTTGACTTGGCTAGTATCTCTGACAGCGGTAAAAATAATCTTGTTATTTTTAATGCATCAAAGACTCAGTTTTCTCCTATCAACCCAAAAAAAATCTTCCAAAGGAGTAACCACTAATGTTTAATAATACCTAGCTCAATCCTGCATCATCCTTTAACATGCTTGGGGTTTCTTTCACTCGGGACTTGTCTCGGAAAGATCATATTGCATCTCTTGTAAAATCTGCTTCCAAGAGATTAGGTGTGCTAAGCCGACTCCATATCACCTTTACCCCTGAACAGTTGTCGACATTATACATGAGTTTTTTTCGCCCCTGCATAAAGTACAACTCGCATGTATGAGGAGGCTCCCCACATACAGCTCTTCTCAGTAGAGTGGAGTCAAAGGCTTTTCGTCTCATTCACTCTCCTCCTCTTACTAGCTCCCTTCAACTTCTGTCTCATAGCCGCACTGTTGCATGTTTATCTCTTTTCTATCGCTGCTTCAGTGGTCACTGTTCCTCTGAACTGTCTGCTTGCATCCCTCCACCTCTATGACGGGTGCATAGCACCCGTCTAGCGACAAACTCTCATCCCTTTCCTGTCCAACTCTGTAATGCAAGAGTTAACCGTTACTTCCAGTCCTTGATTTATGCAACAGGGCAATTCTGTAACTGCCTTCCTCTGTATTTCCTACTTCCTATGATCTCCAGTCTTTTCAACTCAGTGTGTCCAGGCATCTCGAAATGAACGGATCTTGAATTTGGCTCTCTTTTATAGTGTTTTTTTTGGGTGGGGAAGGAACTGTTTGCAGGCTCGTAGCCTTTGGTTCCTTCTTTCTCGCATAAAAAAAAAAATTAAGGTTTCATGTTGATAACTCAGGCCATTCATGAGATATAATGGGAACACGCACACACACACACACACACACACACACACACACACACACACACACACGCAGATGAAATCGTTCATGAGATATAATGAGAACACACACACACACACACACACACACACACACACACACACACACACACACACAAATGCGAACAAAAACATTATTGCTGCACTTTGAAGGAGGCTGATAAAAATCACCATTATCAACATCATCATCTGACTAATAAATGAAGTGGGAAGTTATAAGAAACACAAACAGAAATGATAAAATTATCATGAAGCAACGACCAGTGAACTAGGCCACCCATCCTCCCAGATATAGATATTCTCTTATTTGTTTCACAGGCAAAACGATCCACACACAACTAGAATTCAAAATGCCAGTGAAATAAAGCTATGCCTTCGACTGTCAGGTTGACATGAGGATACAACCCTTACTGAAACTGGCAGCCGACGGTATTATTCTATCCCACAAGCAGAATTAGATATTCCAAGAAACCAAGAGGAACAGAGAAGTTTATTAAGGATACGAGGGTTTTCTCAATTTACCTATCGCGGTGACTACTCATATTTTCTGACTGCCTGGTGCCTAGGACGGGAAACTGGGCTGCAAAATATTCGATATATCACCTAGCCAATGCCTGATATAAAAAAAAAAATGGTTGGTTAATTCGGCCTTATGATTTCTAGCACCTTAATTAAGCCTGTGACTAGTAGTCATAGGACTATCCAAAAGTATTGTTGCATATTTCATGCGCACTGGTGGTACATTTGTTAGTACTTTCAGCTCACAACCTGAGTTGATTTTTTAGCACTGTATTAGGGACCTGGATGTAAACTGATACTGTGGGTCACATCCTGAGGGAAAACTGAGACGGGGATAAAAGTTGTCTGCCTTAACGATCCTCAAGCTGTTAATAGACAGATCTAAAGCTCATATTCTGGAAGCTCCCCAACACCTCTTCTTATAGATTTAATTATGGATATTGGTGGTTAATTTTTTTGCGTTATTGATGCGGCGTATGGCGATACTGGAAATATTTATGTAAAAGGAGAAGAAGGTGAAACAAAATAAATCACCCAAGGAATGACTTTTAAGGGCTGCCTCAGTCGACGAGATGCGAGCCTAAGTCGTTTAAACATTTCATCATGGTACCGTTTTAAATGAGTTTTCCTGCTGGCAGTTAATATTATTCTGGGAGAGACCACTAGTATAGGTGAAGTTAATGAAGACTATATTTCACTCTCATAGGGTCACGTTCTCGTCGGGTAAGGAAACTCCCAAACACCTGTTCTATAGCGATTTATTTTTTGACAAGGCTGGTTAATATCAATTTGTATTTAATTTGTGCTGTCAATGATAGTTATTTAACCAGCCCCGTCCTGTCGATGTATGGGTACGTTGCAACATTTTTCATTTGCCAGTCCCGACGACGTACTGGTACGTTGTGCAATTGCAAGGTCCCTATTTTGCACAATTTTCAATTATCACGTGTGATTTTTCGTACGTATACACGGGACACCTTCCTCTATTCCTCTACAAGATGGCAAGCAGGGACAATGCCTTACACCGCATAACCTCCCTCTCCCCCGCATGCCATTGTCTCGGGAATTCACCTGTTACCAGTGACCTGGCCAATAAAGACATTCAGGTCCAGTGATTCCCCAATCGATGACAATGTGGAGGACAAAGTTTACATAGCATTAGAGGAGGAAACAGTCAGAAATGATGATCAGGTAATGTGGCAAAAGAAGGTCAGGTATGGTGATGAGTTAGTGAGTGAAACAATGCTTATACTGCCTATATTACTGTTTGAAAACCAATATACTCTCGTACTACATATAAATTCGTACCAAGTAAATAAATAAATACAGTTTATGAGTGGTGTGAAATAGTTATCCTCCCACAGAACTCGTTTTCTTTGGTGCCAGCCTGTTAGAAAACCCAGTTAGGTAAGGAGGTACTGCTACCTGGATCGAGTATTTTAAACCTCAGGTGAGTGATTCATCTATGAAATTTCGATATTTCTCACCAAAAGCGGAGGTTTTAGCCAAAAAAAAAAAAAAAAACGAAAATACCTTGGGATTGGGGGATGTCATAGTTGCAAAATAGCTCGGGACGTGATGGGTTAACCCGCCGTGTGCCGACTACTCCAAGCCCTAAGTGTCATCCCCGTGCTGGCCAATTTTTTATTTTTTTTTTTCTAAGCTAAAATGATAGACTTTGATATGAAAAAACGAATATGACCAAAAAAAAAAAAACTCACCAGAGGCTGAAAGTGTATTTTTCGTAGTCCCTCCGGCCGCCTGCAGGTGTGAGCAGGCGGGGAATCCCCAGCAGCAGTGAGAGAAAATCCGTTTTCTATGCAAGGTGAACTCTAGTATTCTTGCCAACGTAACTCAGGGAAGGTATAGGAATGGTCCACTTCACACCAACACACACACAAATTTCATAAAGAATTTTTTTTTTTTTTTTTTTAATCACTTATACATGCAGCACTATACATATCACTGTGAATGCACTGTCTTACAGTTACAAGAAAATATACATAACTTGACCTCACAATGTACAGCCCTTTCACTTACCGTAAATTATTTACAACATGCCTTCAGTATTTACCAGAGTATATTTTATCATCTCACTATGAATACATCGTCTAACACTTACGAGAACATACGTAAAACTTTACTCCACAACGTTCAGTCCTTACACTTACTAGAAAATATTTACAACATGTCATCACTGAATGCAGTATTTATAACACTTTCTGAGCATCTTTTTTCGTTTTTATAACACTTTTTGAGCGTCTTTTTGTGGCTCATCATTACCACTCTATTGTTTCTCAAGAGTTAGCGAGAGTGTGGTACTCCTCGAAGCATGGGTATATGCACAGTCCTACATCACATTCTGCACACATACTGTATACCTTGAGTCCTTTTGCTGAGTGCGTGGCCTTACAGTGCTGTTTGCACACATGACACTTCCGCTGGGGATTCTGACATGTTGCATATGGAGGGACGATTTTTGGGAAGTGTCTAGAGGTGAGGCGGAGGGGTCTGATGGCGGTGTGGCGGTGGCAAGCAGCACTTCTATCTTCCCCATAATTCCACACTATCTCCCGCACCAGCTCGCGAATATAGCCCTCGAAGGTCTCTTGGATGCCAGTGGTATGTGCGTGGAGATAGTGAGTGTTGACAGTGATGTCGAGGAGATGGAAGAATAATTTTTTATTCCACTTCATCGTGGGACTGGCACAGTCAACGCTGGAAATCATGACGTCTGATTGATCCACCTGTCGCATATTCACATTGTATGCCAAAACAGCTTCTGGTTTCCAGACGTGGTGCCGCCCTTCTGCCCTGTAATCTATACTGTCTGTGTGGTGTACAAGGGGCCGATGAACAGAGGAGAGGAGGAATACTTCGCGGTTATGGTGCCATGCTGTTGTGAGGATATCATGTGCTTTGTAAAAAATAACCATTTTCCTGAAGCTTCCTCCCCACCTTCACCATGTGCCGACGGTTCTTCTTTTCAGTGCTGCACAGACCAGTTTCATGCAGGTGAAGGTACCTGGCGAGAAGGGGGCTTGTGTACCAGTTATCGAGGTATAAGACGTGTCCACGATGAAGGTATTCCTCGATCACTGTTTTTACCACAGCCACAGAGAGTCCCAAACTTCTATCTTCTGTGATATCTGTCTGAACACCTGTGTACAGGACAATGTCCTGCACATACCCAGTCTTACAGTCGCATATCATGAAGATTTTGAAGTCAAACCTGTGTCTTTTGCTGAGGATATACTGACGAAAAGCAATATTTCCTCTCCATAGCACTAGACTCTCGTCTATGGCGAGGTCTCGGTATGGAGAGAGAGAGGTACACAATATTTCTCGAAGGTGATCAATAACCAGACATATCCTTCTCATCTTGTCTGTGTTGTTTGCATTAGCAGGGTCAAGGGTGTCAAAAAAAGGAAGGTGGCTCAGGATGTACTGAAAACAATTCCTTCCCATCACCTCACCAAAAAATGGTGTCACCATTACTGGATCCTCAGTCCAATATGAGGGAAGCTTTTTTTTTTTTTTCAATATCCCCATCAAAAGCACAAATGCTAGGGATACATACATTTCACCCAGGGTCACGTCAGGTTCAAACAATCGGCTGTGTCATGTCTGTGTTGTTCCCCCATGTTCAAATGCAGCAAAGGCGTTGGTCAGGGCCACAATCTTCAAAACAAACTCCACAGAAAAGTAGTTCCTGAAAAAGTCAAACCTACTGGAGGTGTGGTGAAGTTCAGGGACACTACACCCGGCCTCATTTTCGTGGGTGAACGGGTGAATGTGGGGGACAAAGTCACTACCATCCTTCCACTCCCACGTCATTACCTCCTCATCATCATCGCCTCCGTGTTCCTCGGGCTGTGGGGAAGCATGGGGAAGTGTGGGGAATGGGGGAAGAGTTTCACGTGAGGTGCTGGGTGTGGGGAAGGTGGGAAGACTATGTCCTGAGGTGCTGGGCTGAGCTGGGTCACGTGGGGGCAAGGGAGAGCACGGGCGAGATGAGTCACTCTCCCCCAATAATGGAACTTTCCCAAATCTTACACGCTTCCTCCTCACACTTTCCTTCCCACGTGATGAAATTCTTTGCCTCCCCAACCACCCCTCAACTGCAGGACTACCTTCTTCCTCCCTTTCCTCCTCATCGTCATGACGTGAAAGACGATGACGTGCAGGTGGCCTCCTACCATGTGTTGCCTTAGTGTAGCCCACATACCTGGATTTTCTAGGTGAGGGAATTTCATCATCACTACAACTTTCCTCCTCAGGCTGGATGTAGTCCTTATCCTGCATGTCGTCATCCTCCAGATCACTTTCCCCAGTGTAGGGAACCCTCAGGAGGTCCTGAATCTCCTTGTCAGAGAGACCACGGCGAGACATCACTGCACTGTATGACTGACAAAAGCAGAGTGAGGCAGAGTGAGTGTGAGGCAGGAGCATGTGGGTGTATGGGCCAGGCCGCCTGAGGGCAGATAGAGGAAGGGCTGCCCTACAAGCACACCAATTGTTGTGCACATAGCTTGAAAATTGCGGTCACAATTTTCAAATCAAGACCGTTTCAAAACGGCACTTGCACTTAGCACACAATTACGTCAAACCGTTTTAAAATGACACTGGCACCAGGCGGGTTAAGTATTTTAATGAACAGAAGAGGACAGTAATGACTATCATGAAAAGCAAAATAAATCACCAAGGAAGAGCTGTTAGGGAGCTTTCTTAACCCTCCATGTGCCGGCTATTTTTAGCCCTATGGGTCACCCCAGTGCTGGCCATTTTTCAATCTTTCTTTTTTATGCTAAAATGATAGATTTTGATGTGGAAACAACGAATTTTACCATTAAAATGCTCACTGAGGCTTGGAAATGAGTTTTATTGAGTCCTGCATACTCGTGTACAGGTAAAGCCGCTCTCTCATGCTCACCACATACATGAGAGAAAGCCGTTCTCTACAGTAAGTAAGGTATACTCAGGTATTTATGTTGGGAAGGTATGGCAATGTTCAGTACACTTTTCTGATTACTTATTACTTCAGCAAGTATCACAATTTGGATGTGTTTCTCACTGTGAATGCATTATCTTACACTTACTTGAAGATAGGTACAACCTGACTTCATTACGTGCAGTCCAGGCACTTACAAGAAGGTATTTACATATTGACTTCACTATATAGTCCTTACACTTACAAGAAAATACTTACAACTTACACTTACATGAAAATATTTACAAAATGCCCTCACTATGTACAGAACTGGGTGAGGCACACAGGCAAAGTGAGGCAGAGAGAGAGCGTGAGGGGGGGAGCGAGTGAGTGTATGGCTTGACAGCCTGGGGGATGGTATAGGAACAGTTATCTTATATGCCTGCCAATTTTGACTTGTGAGTCTTGAAAAATGCGGTCACAGTGACGTCTTTTATGTTTAACCATTTTAAAACGACACTGGCACTGGCTGCGGAATTATTTCAGACCGTTTTAAAACGGCACTGGCACGTGGCGGATTAACCGACGAGATTACAGACACCAATCCAATCGTGAAAATAATTATCTGGAGGTGCGATAATAAAAAATACTGGAAGTTAATAAGTTAACACAGGAACTCTGGTTTTCCAGATGTAAGAATTGATATCTTTCATTTCATGATCTTGAAATCTCCAGGCGAATTTATTGAGGTTGGGAGGAAAAAAAAAAAAATCTGACCCTGAACTTGGGCAGTCAGATGTATCTTTCATGAACTACTTGAAGAAGAGAAATTCTTACTGAGTTTAATATTATTATCTGGAAGTAACAATAACCTTATGACATCATCATAGTGACCAGGTAAATAATCTACAGTAAACGATTTTATCTGCCCTACTGCAGATGTCACTGATTGCACTGCGCAGTTGACCTTCGTCTGGTGTGGTGCTCTGAGGATCTGTCCCTTCTCCCCTTTGGGGCTAAGATGCGAATAAATGCGTTTGAGTGGATGAGTAAATTGGGAGTGTGTAGTCCTGTCTGCTACCTCCCCTTCCTTGGGGGAAGCAGCGTAGGTATATAGATAGAAAGATAGTAATAGACAAGCTGTGACCTTCAGTAAAGTCTTCAATAAATGTCCTTCGTACTTTCAGTAAAACTGTTTAGTAATTGCCTGACAAATTTGAAAAAGGCTTCATCGGATTGAGATTAACCCTTCGTATGCCACGTGGGGTCAGATTGACCCCAACACATTCTTTAAATTACGCCATTCAGCAGCTTATTGTTTTAGGGGTCTGGCGAACAATGACTTTGTCTTTGGCCAGTGAATAAGCACACAACATTTGAGTGGGAAGACTGGTATAGTTCAGGAGTTAGGAGGGGAAAAACTTCATTGTGGGTCGTCCGGCACCCCAGCTTGTGTTCCGTGTATTTTTCTTTTTTTTTTCTTTTTTTAAGATTCTAGCTATTACTGACAATGTCACTGAATGTTGAGATGTTATACAGTCAGCGGGAGGGAATCGTAGAAGATTCTCCCATTTCTGATGTTAATAATGATACCTGCAGTGATTTATCATTCAGGGGTTTTCTGAATATGTCAGTCTTGATTATGTTGACCTGATTTGTAAAACATTCAGGGGTTTTTGAATATGTCAGTCTTGTTTATGTTTAGTTGATTTGTAAATCATTTAGGGGTTTCTGAATATGTCAGTCCTGATTATGTTTACTTGATTTGTAAATCATTCAGGGGTTTTCTGAATATAAATGTCAGTCTTGTTTACGTTTTGAATATCGGTTCAACCAAAATTTTCGCTTCACTTTATTTTCATGATTTTGTGTATTTTTTCTGTGGTATTATAACGGATAATACTGTACATTATGGGATTAAGGCGCCTGGCAATAGACAGACAGATATTTATTTTATTAAGTGCATGCTGAATGAAAAAGAATTATTTAACTTAAAATATATATACCACATTATTAGTTACATGTGGAAACTCAAAAATTTTGAAGAATATCATGAATATTTTACTGTCATTATAAAAACACACACATAAACACAAAAATAATACACAAAAGGGACACATGGTGGATTGCCTACATGTGTCGTGTCCAGCACAACATATGTACAACATTCAATGTAAATGTGTGCATATGGGAGAAATAAAAAATTAAGTTGGGGTCTTTCAAGACCCCACATGGCGTTACGGGTTACGTTTTTTCACCAGGAGTAAGAAGGGTTCACCTTGTCACTCATGTTACGTCTTCTTTACGTTATTACTAATGCAGCCCGATGCTTGTAGAGAATGCTTATGCAGTGGGGAATGGATGGGGGACTCCATTCCTTTGTGCAGACACCCAGACTCCTTTGTGAGTTATAGTGTTTATTGTTTTAAATTTTACTTTTTTTACTTTATCGTATGGTCTGTTTTACTGCTGTCCGGTGCCGAATGAAGCAGTTGCGCCATGATTTATTTATTCAGGTTCATCAAACAATCATTCAATCCTTGAAGCATCAGACAATTATGTTCAGTATGGGAGTGGTTTTCCAAAGTACCTTGACTGGATATACCAGGAAAAAAATCTCCATCACTTTTTGAAATCCTTTCAAACTGTGAAACTAAAATTATTTGGATAGAACACAAATACACTGAAAGGGCGTCATCAGATGGGAGATAAACGCAGGTCTACCCGCATTTTGGATGCACAAAGTTTATCATCATCATCATCATCATCTATACCTCTTTTTCCTCCCTACAATGACCAATATATATATATATATATATATATATATATATATAAAGGAAATAAACTAACCAAAGTCTGCACAGTTGAATGGATCTCATGCTTATTCACTCACGATTCAAAATCGCGGAATCTTGACTCCATTTCATAGATATTAACATCCACATATGTCCCTCTTCAACCAAAACACACGCCTCGCCTGATGGCTCAGGAATCACGAAGTTCGCCAATTCATATGGGTCGTCCTCCAAGACTGTCTCCATTTAACTACAGCAAACAGTGTAAGTAGGCAATTATATACACCGATCACTTGTAATGCTCAACGTTTTATGTAAATTTCTCATCTAGCTCATATATATATTTTTTTCACTTTGAATTTCACGTTCATATCACTTAGGAATATGACTGGCACTTGCACCGCAGGCTCTTCTTTCAGTTAATATATCATCAATCAATACTTTTATTTTAACAGAACTCTGTCAACCTTTCACTGCCCTAATGTGCTAGACATAGTGTTTGAGATGGATGGTTCTTAGCCTACCGTCCTTCACCTAGTGGCCCATAGTCGAGAAGGTCATTTCTTCAAATGTCAGTGACCTGCATTTTTTTTTTTTTTATGTGAGGAAGAAGGAACCAAAGGCTATGAGTAACCCTCAAAGAAAATAGTATTCCTTCCTCAGCAGTATAAAGTTAATATTAAGTACAATACAACGGCGCCACTTTCACACACGCCTCGAAAATGACAGTTTGTAACCTAAGTTGTTGTCCTAGTTTCATCTGATTGGAAACCCAATGAAATACAGGTTGAAACTGTTTCATTTGAAGTCCACCATCCTCGTTTCGAGTAATTGGGAGAAAGCTGAGGAACGTTTGTTTAACCAAGAAGTGGAGTTACTTAGTCATATAGGTGACACCGCATAAAGGCGTCCCTGTGAAGAACCTCAGCACTGTCAGGACGCTAAAATATCATTACACCCTACGTAATAGCTAGTGACATAAATGCTATTAATGCGTAATATAAAAGTTTGAAGAAAGTCGTGCCTAAATTCGAGAGAGCTGGAGGAAACAGTAATGGAGATTCTAGCTAGGGAATATTTCACACAATACATTAAGATGTAATGGAAAACACACCACACACTTGATGGAAGTCACCACACGTGCCCACACACATGACCCAACCAGTCATGTACAAGGGAAATTAGAGACAGGGCAGAAGGGGTTCAGATGTGATAGAAAACAGGAGAGGCATGATGGAAAGGCAGAAATAAAGGGCACAGCATTAGCTAGCATAAAACACTCTCACCTTAGTACTGCTCTTGTCAAGATAACTCCCTCTTGAGAACAAACTGCATTCAAACCCCAGGCTCATCTTTATCTCTTTCCTGTCATCCTCGACAACACCAACTTGAAAATTCTCTCCTCTTACAACCCCTGCCATCTAACCTTTTTGGAAACGCCTTGCAGCGGCCATGAGATTTTTGGTGGCAGCAGTGGGAAGTTAAAAAAAAATAATAATTCCAGAGGAGACAGCATTAGAATTACCCAGTGACGAAACAGTTAGCAGAACGAACGGAAAACGTAACTAACAAACACAGTTCTCCACGAACCCAAGATCAAGAAACAAACATTTAACATGTGAGAGGAGTTGAGGATAGTGAGGTTTCTTGGACAGTTTTCTCTGACGTAGAAACCGAAGGTTAAAGATCAGTTTTACAAACAGTACTTATGAAAAATTGTCCAGAAATGCATATGCAGCAATTCTTCTCATAACTACAAGGGACTTGAAGTGAATTTGGCCAGACAAACAAAATGTCGAGCGGACCTAACACCACAGGTTCAACTTCCCCACATCTAGTATTTGTGTACTATGAAGATAAAAATCTCACAAAATTCTCAGGCATGGACAATGATCGCATCGATATAATGTGACCTCTAAATGAGTGTGAACAACTTTTTGTTAAAAGGCATGTAACAGATAAGAATGAAAAAATATTTTTTTTTTTTTTTTTTTTTCATCAAGGATTAACCGACAAAGGTGCCCAGCTGGTGCTCTGCTTAGATCATACAGTATAAGCTTTTGTAAGCTCAGTCATATGAAAATTTTAAAACAGAATTCCTAAATAAATTTTCTGGAGGTATAAATTTTTTGCCTGGTATAACCCCATAATTACAGATGACTTATGAGACAACATACCAATAACTCTGTCTTAGGTAAAATATCAGTAGATGTGTCAACAATTAAGAAAACGCTATTAGACAGCATAGAAAATTCAAGTTTGGTAACAGTTGATGGGAAGATGACACCAATGCATGTCGTTGACATCCATGGTTATGTAGCTGCATTGTGTAAATTCCCTGGAAAGGAACTCAAGATAGCAAAAACAGTTGCTTAGACCCCAGGAATGTGTTTAATAGATTTTATGAACGAAGTAGAGATGAATTGCAGCAAAGCAGGGGTGAGTGAAATATCACAGTCCAGTACAACAAGGATGAGAATTACAAACACAGTGACAGCTTGATTTCATCTAGCACAAGTACAGAACAAAAAAGATCGCGAACTGAGGACTGACAGTTAAAACATCTGACATCAAGGCAATGTTCGCAGACACCAGGTCACAGGCAGCCTCTAAAATCTGCACGTAGTTCAAGCATTAATCATGCCACAGAAAAACCAAAATATGGAATGTCATATCATGAGTCACAGTTGATAGATAGACCTACTGTATCTGTGCTAATCCCGGACACATGAAAGCTGAGTGTTATATCAAACACAAGGAAGACAGAGATAAAGCGAAAGAGATGCAGCCATATTGCAGAAGGCCTTAAACACAGAACGTTGGATGTCACATTGCAAGACAGTTGAAAGATTAATGTCTGTTTATAAGTGGGGGGAAGGGCATGACACTACAAAAATTACCATAAAGAATAACAATCCTACAGTGCATATAGGAAGCATACACAGGAAAGAGTGAATTTTGGTGTCCACTTCCTGTGAAGATCAAAAGATTTCATTATCAGACATTAATTTTTCAGAGACTACGAAAAAAATCACCACTAAATTCTCTATAGTAGAGAACTTAGCAATAAAAGCTAAAATGTTATTGGGATTGAGAACCATGAGGAAAGAGAATATCATATTACTCCCACACATGGACGGGAAAATAAGACAACTAATTCCTAGAGGAAATTTCACCAGAAAAGCTACTCAACAATTTGCAGACAATCGAAGGAGTTGGAATGATCAAACATCGTAGCAGAATGATTCAGTCTAACCTCAAAGAAAATCAGAATACATATGCACTCAATAAGACCACTCAACCTTTCCTCCCATGCCATCCCTACGAACCCTCTTACCCAGGGACCACGGTGACAATAAACTTCCAACGTTAATTCCCACACATTTCACCAATGATGTAGTTATTCCACCTAAATCATATATGAAAGTCACCCAAAAAAAATGTAATTTGAAGAATGGCACTGTTACCTAGATGAGTTATGTAATGTGAAAGTCCTCACGGTGGAAAACGCCTTATGTCAAGTGAATAACGATGAGGAAACTCATGTGTTCCTAATTAATCAGATGAATGGAGATAAAAAAAAAGGAACTTGTATATGCAATTTAGAGATTTATCCAGTCCTATACTTGATGTAACAACAGATGGAGCATCAAGTAAGAAAAAAAACAACGGACAGAGAATTTCACTCAGGAAATTTTGATGTGGAAAATGATCTACTGGATTTATTACAAAAACTCCGACAGAGAGTCGCATTACCTGGAGAATAATAAGGTTGTACTAACCTGATTAAATACAAGATTTTACTTACAAGTTTAATGTACACCAGGACTCACAACCAATATATGTACGGTGCCAGCATATAGAGCAGCACACTCACCCTTGCAAATCAGTATGTTGATGAAATGTTAGAAATGGGTCTTATTGAGTCATCAGTCTCCCCATTATTTTTCGTGCCCAAACGAAACGGGGAAAATGCGTGCTGTTGATTATCGCAAAATAAATCAACACACATTCCCAAACCGGTTTGCTATGCTATTGTTATGTGATCTCTTGCAAAATATTGGACCAGAAAATAATGTATTTTCCACAATCGATTTGCCTAGTGAATGTTATCAAATCGAGTTAGATGACGATTCACACCAGCACACTGCTTTCTCTACAAATACAAGGCATTATCAATATAAAAGAATGCCAGTGGGCTAAAGGACAGCTCCAGGCACATTTCAAAGATTAATGAAATGTGTATTATCAGGAATGTTAGGATTTTTTATTTTTATGTGTCCTACCCTGGGCATAGGCTTCATAGCCTGCTCTCAAGGCCCAGTAGTCCTCCTACATATCGTAAACCTCTACATGTTACTACTGCGGCACTAACACCCACCGTCCATAATGAATACATGCTAGGGCTGTCTCATACAGGACTGGTGTATTGGTATTAGCAGGGGTATTTTTACATGTCTTCAGAGATCAGAAGTCTGATTTTTAAGAAATTCAAATCTTTAAACTGTTCCCTGCCCCAGCCGGGATTTGAACCTGGGTCCGGTAGGGCTGCAGGCCACCTCTCTACTGACTGAGCCATCACCTCCCCCATATGGAAATGGTATCCTTGTCTACTCAGACTACATCATAATTTCTACACACACAATAGATGAAAATTTACGGAAATTAGACCAGTCCCTAAACAAATTAGCCAATGCTGGTTTGAAATTTAAGCCGTGTCAATGCAAGTTTTGCTTCAAGGAAATATAATTCTTATGCCACAGGCATTATTAATGCAGAAGGCATACACACCTCACACGAGAAAATACAAGCAGTAAGAGATTTCCCTGGACCCACAAATGTGGATAAAGTAAAGCAATTTTTAGGATTAGCAGGACATTGCGGATCATTCATACAACAATTCTTTCACACAGCAGAACCATTATTCCACCTACTGAAAAGACAAGCCGTATTTCATTGGGGAGAGGAACAAAAACTATCATTTAATGAATTAAAAGATAAACTCACATGAGCACGTAGCTTGGCTTATCCAAATTTTATAAAACCATTTATAACTTGCACAGATGCATCTGTTAAAGGATTAGGGGCCGTATTCTTGCAAGAAGATAAGCATGGAGAAAATGAACCAATTGCATTTGCTAGCAGACAAATAAAAGGTGCAGAGAAAAAATATTGCACTACAGACCTAGAGGCACTTGCAGTGGTCTTTGCATTACAGAATGTAATGCTAGGTGTTTTAGGGTCGGCTTCCCGTCCCTGTAACGCCTAGTGTGTACCTGGGTTCTCTTTCTAGACCGGAGCTTAGACAAATAGGTGAGAGGCAGGACACAAAAACTCAGGGCAACAATCTTACACGTGTATTACTAAATTCTACAGTGGAATGAGTAGATGTCACGAATACAGATACACTAGACAATTATAATTCTTAGGCTAGATATGAGTTATTAGTATCGCGCAGGATACTACTTAGGTCAATGTTGGGTAGGGTGAATAGCACTTAGGGCAGAGGTTTATATATTATTACTGCAGGAAGTCCCAGTTAGATATTTGTGGAGTGGGTGGCACTATTTCACTGTTGGTAACTATAACTTTAACAGTGGGGGCAGGGTATGATCTTAGCATGATGTGGCATTACTAGATGGCATCATATTCACTGTAATCGACCCGTATTTCACTGTTTGGCCATATTCACGGTTTCACTGTTGTTTTTATTTACTCCACCACTTTTATTTTGTTACTGGTGTTTTCCTGCACTGACGACCTTTATATGGTTAAATCACTGCTGTGCCTTCATGTCACTAAGTCACGGACACTGTGCTTTCACTGTCACTCCTTTCAGGTTTGGGCATCGTGGCAGTCAGGAACAAGGGCGGTGGCAGTGGCCCAGTCTCCCTACTGATGGGGCTGGGTACTGCCGGGGGCCTCTGTGTTCAGGGGCCACAGGATCACGCGTAGGGGCGTCCTCTCTCATCCGGGGCTGTGGGTGGCGAAGGGCCCCACGCTTTCGGGGCTTAGGGTGGGAGTATGGGGGGCCCAATAACTGCCTGAACTTCTCGCTCAGGCGCCTGACGGAGGACGAAGATCTCCGGCATCTGGGTGTAGGGAGGTCCCTCCCAGGGGTCCTGGGGGCGGTCTGGAGGTCCAGAGGGCTGCGGTCCCCGGTGTTCGGAGATGCCGTCAGGAGGGGGCTGAGGCATCGGCCTACATTGGGGTCTGTCAGGTGGGTCCTCTCTGGATCCCGCTGCAGAAAGAAGAGCCCAGTGGAAGTCATGGGGCCTCTCCAGTACTCCTCCAGGCTGGGAGCTCCCTCTGGGTCGTAAGTTGATGAGCATGAGTCAGCACCTGATCGAGGAACGGCTACTAGCCGTCTCCTGCCATAGGGCCCGGCTCCTGGCCGTGTCCTTCTGGTTGCGTGGCTGCAGGCCGTCGCTAAGGCCCGGCTACTGGCCGTGGCCTGGGGAGAGGAGCGTCTACAGGCTGACTCAGGGGCACATTCATAGTGGCTACCGGCTGTCTCCTGATGAAGGCAGGAGCGGCTACAGGCAATCTCCTGATTCCCTCTGGAGCGGCTACAGGCCGTCTCCTGCAGGAGGGTTGAGCGGCTATAGGCCGTCTCTCGAGGGGCATCTTCAGAGCAGCTACAGGCTGTCTCTTGACAAATGCGGGAGCAGCTACAGGCCATCTCCTGTTTGCCTCCAGAGTGGCTACAGGCTGTCTCCTGTAGGAGGGTCGAGTGACTACAGGCCATCTCGTTGGGGATACCTTCAGAGTAGCAACAGGCCGTCTCCTGACAAAGGCGGGAGCAGCTATAAGCCATCTCCTGATTCCCTCAGGAGCAGCTACAGGCCATCTCCTGCACGAGGGTTGAGCAGCTACAGGCCGTCTCCTGCAGGAGGGTTGAGCGGCTACAGGCCGTCTCATTAGTGGCACCTTCAGAGTATCTACAGGGTGTTTCCTAACAACTGCGGGAGCGACTACAGGCCTTCTCCTGTTTTCCTCCAGAACAGCTGCAGGCCGTCTCCTGTAGGATGGTTGAGCGGCTACCGGCCGTCTCAGGGGTGCTGACTGGAGTTGGAGTAACAGCTCCACCCCGATGTTGGTTGGGGATGGCTCGCCTGGAAGGTAGTCTTGTACTCCTGCTGTGCTGGCAGCGGGCAAGGTGCGGGTCATAGGGGCACACGGCCCTGGTGGACTTATGTCGTTGTCACCCTGAGTCCTGGCGTGCTGTCGGTGCTCCTCTGTGGGCTCGTTCTGGGGGGGTTAGGTCGCCCTCTACGGCACTATACTGCATTTTACAGAAGTTCCGAGATTTGGTACATGGTTACAAAATCCACCAATTCACTAAGCATAATCCACTCGAGGGCATGTTCCAAGAAAAACTTTTCTCTGTGAGAAGAACAAGATGGAAATGTACGACTGATAATTATAATGTACAAATTCACTATATAAATTAGAAAATCAATTTAGCCACGGATTCATTATCTAGGAACTCGCCGACAGCTCATGTTGCAACATAAGATCTAAGGGAAATAATCCCCAACCATGACAAAATCTCGCAAGCACAGAGACATGATCCAACATAGTCTAAAGTTATATACAAGTTGGAGAGTGGTGAGGACATACAATAACCCAAGCTTCATATACCACGTGAACAATTCACAATAGTCGACAATGCCTTATATAGGATCAACCCAGGACAACAAAATCGTAGAAGAAATAACAGAATGCTAGTGGTACCTAATGATATGATACCTCACATTTTAAGGACAATACACGATAACCCACATGCAAGACATCCTGCCAAAGATAGGATGGTCAGACAAGCCGTGATGTTATGCTACTGGCCATCATTACGTAAAGACATACACGTTCACATAGACAGATGCTAGACATGTGCGAGACACAAAGGCTAGATAGAAAAGCTACACATTAACACTTGCATCTATAGGGAAATATCCTGTACCTAACTGATCGTGGGACATTATCGCGGTTAATTTACTTAAATTACCCTTACCTTACAATAATAATCAATATCTCTTCAATGCTACAGATCATTTCTCTAGATATGTGATTAAGGATAAGAGAATAGAAACAGTGGCAAGGGTAATCATAGACCATAATTATTATCTGCAGATTCACCATGCTAAAAATATTAATAAGTAAGAATGGAGGTGAATTTAATTCTATAATCTTACAAGAAATATGTAAACAATACAATTTGAAAAAGGTCAGTGTCTGCCTACCACCCAACATCCAATGGGTAGGTAGAGAGACAAAACAAAAAAGTGTTGGGTGTACTACAACACATTCTCAATGAATATTATGCAAGCTGGGATGATTGGATTCCCAGAGGGGAAGTATCAGTTACCTGTGCAATAAACAAGTGTATAGGAGACACACCCAATCTCATTATCTACAGGAGGTGAAAATTTGCCTGTATACAGATATGATGATTATCCTAAACTCTGTTTGTGGGAATTCCCTGAGATACACAAAATGGTAAAGAAACAATTATCGATGTCCAAGGAAAAAATGATGGAGTCATTTAATAAAATAGCAAAAGAATCAATTATCATCATACGAGACATTGTCTATGGCATCATTCACAGTAGAGACAGTAAACTATCAACGAAATTTGAAGGTACATAGAGTAAATAAGAGAACAGCCAATATGGTAGTTATTATGTCACAGCCGAGTGGTGAAGAAAAACAAATTCATATTGATCATTTAAAAAGGGTCTCAAGGAATTTAGCCAGCAATTATGTAACCTCAGACACAACCAAAAACCTGAACACAAACTATGGCAATAAACTATAAGAAATTGATACATGCAGAAATGAATTAGGACTGTATAAGAAACAAACAAAAATAGGTGTAACTGTTGCTACAATGGCCACAATACAACATTGAAATTATCTATGTATCGATTTCAGCTCCTACTATAAGTGAAACAAAGAGCAATGTTATTGTTCTCCAAGAGCCAGCCTATAATGTGCATCATCACTGTCATCTACCTCAGAGTGACTGGATCAGCTAATTAATAACACTTCAGTTAGACAACACCAGGGTTTGTTAGCAAGCTTTGATGAAAGGTATTGCAAATGCTGTTAATGGCAAGATCACCATTAACCCATCCCATTCGCGTGTCATGTTTACATGTCCTCCTGGGACTGTCTGGGCGACACGTTTACATGATCCAGAGTTTTGCGCACTTGTTTGAATATTCCACTGGTTATTTCCACCACACGCAGCCACTGGCAACCCTCCTGCACGCATCTGAGTCATGCTCCAGCCACCTGCTTACCTCCTTAATGGACAGACTTATACAAAATATTTTCTCTGTGTCTGGATCCTTGGCTGAACACCCGCAGCTGCCGACTTCAGCACCAAAGAAGTCCAAAGGCCAGAAAAGAAAAGGCCTTAGTGATAGTGTGATAGGGAGAGAACTTGAGGTGATATTATCACCAATTGTGAGTGGAGAAAGTGACTCTTCCTCTCAGGAGAGCGACCGCCATAATAAGGGTCGATGTTTATGAGTCAAGTGAGCCCATCATTTCCCTCTGGATGTTCATCTGCTATTTCCAATGATAGGAATGGTTCAGATGATATTGGAAATCCTGGAGAGTGGGATATTGGCAAGGATAAGGAGATGGAAGAGGAGGTAGGGAATGGAGAAAGGGAGGAGGTGGAGGAGGGAGGGAGAAGGAAGGAGGAAACGAGGTGCGTCGAGCCTAGTACCACCCCTCATTTTAAGTGAATAATGGAAGGAGAAACTTTGTTTCATGATGAAATCAGTGCCTTATTTCTTCTTGAATCTTTCCGTGTGTGTATATTTGTTATGATAAAACGGTACTGTACAAATCACACGAAAAAATATATATATATGTAATGGAAAATGTAGTGGAGTGGAGAAAGGGAGGAGGGAGGAAGAAACATGGTGCCTTGCATCACCGCTCTGTCTGTTTACGTGAATAATGGATGCAGAAAGTTTGTTTCATGATAAAATCAGTCTTACTTGTTTTGAAAATTTTCGTGTGTGTATATTTATGATGATGAAGAAACCTAAATCACAGGGAAAAAAATCTGTTATGGTGAAAAGTACAGTATTTTTTATTATGAACAGTACATGTATAACTATTTTATTCACTTTTTTTTTTTTAGGTTTTATGTAGTAGTAGTAGTTGTAGTAGTGGTAGTAGTTGTAGTAGTGGTAGTTGTAGTAGTGGTAGTTGTAGTAGTGGTAGTTGTAGTAGTAGTAGTGGTAGTAGAGGTACAGTAGCTGTAGTATTAATGGTAGTTGTAGGAGTGGTGGTTGTACCAGTAGTAGTCGTAGTAGTAGTAGTACAAATAGTATTATTTGTAGTAGTTGTAATACCCAGACTTTTAGTCACAGAGCAGAGCCAGAATCAAGCGACAGTGCAAGCCAAACATACATCTTCGTGTGTGTGTGTGTGTGTGTGTGTGTGTGTGTGTGTGTGTGTGTGTGTGTGTGTGTGTGTGTGTGTGTGTGTGTGTGAGAGAGAAAGAGAGAGAGTGAGAGTGTCAGTCTGTAAGCCGGGGTGGTTGTGAGGTGAGCAGGCAGCCTGCCTGAAGGTTGTTGCTATGGTTACCGGCCTCCCAGCACCAAGTACGACTGATCATGGAAATTTTTCATGTTAATAGTGTTTGTGTTGGATTTTAGTCTTCTGGAAGTGCTATCGAAGTGTTATAACTGTGCTGGGCTAGTCTAAGCCTTAGTTGTGTCACTAAACATCTGCCACGCATACGGACACCAGCAAAAAAAAAAAAATTTGCCCCCCATTCCCCACTCACTCACTCTCCCTACATGCATTCATGGACCATCTGATGCAATCAGCTTGAAGTTGAAGAATTGATGAGTATTATGACACATTGTGAGAGAACGGGAATACGGTTTAGGAATATGGTGCAGGAGTTCATGAGAATGAGGGGGCAAGAGAGGGAGTATGTCTGATGATAAGCAAGAAGTGGAAGGAGAATATAAGAGAGTATGGAACAGTGGATGCAAGGATTGTATGGGTGAGGATGAAAGTAGGTATACAGGCGTGGGTGATTGTGTGTGCATATGCGCCGACAGAGGATCGAGTGGCAAGAGTGAAAGATGAGTTTTGGGCGAGTGTAGAAGCATGTATGGACAAGTTTGAGAGGAGTGAGAGAGAGTTTTTGATGGGAGACATGAATGGCAAAGTCGGGAATGTACGAGTGGTTGGAGTGGTTGGTCAGTGGGGTGTGCCAGCTGAAGTAGATGGGAATGGTAGTGCTTTGTTGGACATCTGTGCTGGTAAGGGGTTAGCAATAGCTAACACCTACTTTCGACATAAGATGATCCACAGGTATTCATGGAGGATTATGAGGAGGATGAATGGTGAACTTGTTGAACGAAAGGCAATGATAGACTTTGTGTGCGTGGATGAGCGAATGAGAAGACAAGTGGTGGATGCAAGAGTGTGGAGAGGGTGGGGGAATGGAATCTCGGACCATTACTTAGTTATGGCCAAAGTAAGGCTGCAAAGAAAATGATTGAAACGACGAAGGGGAAGACAGGAGAAAACAGCTCCTGTGAGAAGAGTGGAGAAATTGCAAGACAGTGAGAGAATGGCAGAGTATAAGGGCACAGTGGAAGAAAGATTGGGAAGGTATGAGTTTGAGCAGATGGAAGGGGTGGAAGACGTATGTAAGATATTCACGGAAGAGATAGGTGCAGCGTGTGAGTTGGTTTGTGGAGTGAGGAAGAGATGCAGGGGTGTGCAAAGGACAGCATGGTGGAATGATGAGGTGAAACGAGCTGTGGAACAAAAGAAGAAGGCATATAGTGAATGGCTAGCGAGTAGAGGTAGGGGAGAAGATGAGAGAGAGTAGAGAGAGGTATATGTGAGCAGGGGAGGGGAGGTGAATAGATTGGTGAAGGAGAATAAGAAGAAAGTGGATGAAGAATTTGGGAGGAATCTGAGTGTGAAATGGAGGGAGAGTATGAAATTGTTTTGGAAGGAGGTAATGAAAGTAAGGCAGTGTGAAAGGGGAAATAGTAGGGAAGTGAAAGCTAGGAATAATAGATTGTTGGTGGAGAAGAGAGAGAAATTGAGGAGATGGAAGGAACACATTGAGGATTTGTTGAATGCGGAGAGTGAGGAAAGTCTGAGTATAAGTGACTGGGAAATGGCTGGGAGAAGGAGAGATGAGAGGAAGAAGGAAGAGATCAGTAGGGCGGAAATGGTGGAAGAAATGAAGAAGATCAAGATGGGAACGGCCCCAGGAACTGATGGAGTGTGTGGTGAAATGCTGAGGTACTGGAGTGAGATTGTAGTGAAGTGGATATGGAAGCTATGTAGATTGGCTTGGGAAGAGGGAAGGGTTCCGGAGGACTGGAAATCAGGTATAATTGTTCCTTTATACAAAGGAAAAGGGGAGAGAGAAGTATGTGCTAACCATTGGGGTATTTGCCTTCTTAGTGTGACTGGAAAAATATATGGTAGAATACTCATTGATAGGGTTAGGCATATAACAGAGGAGCTAGTTGGAGAAGAACAAGGGAGATTTAGGAAGGGAAAAAGGTGTGTAGATCAGATATTTGTACTAAGATGTTTAGTGGAGAAGCATCTAGAGAAGGGAAAGAAAGTGTATGCTGCCTTCATGGACTTGGAGAAAGCTTATGCTAGAATAGATAGACAAGGTATGTGGAAGGTATTGAGAATATATTGAGTGGAGGGGAAACAGTTGAGTGCTGTGAAGAGTATGTACGAAGGAGCCGGGGCTACGGTGCGAGTGGATGGTGAGCTGAGTGAGTTCTTTGATCTCAGTGTGGGACTGAAACAAGGTTGTGTGATGTCTTCATGGCTGTTTAATATATACATGGATGGGGTTGTAAAGGATGTGCAAGGTAGGGCAGTGGATGTGGGGCTGGCTCTAATGAATGAGGGTGAGATTTGGAAGATTCCGGTGTTGTTGTTTGCTGATAATACAGTATTGTTGAGTGAAGATGAATGGGAGTTGCAAGGTTTGGTGAATGAATCTGGGACAGTGTGTGGGAAGAGGAATCAGAAAGTTAATATAAACAACAGTAAAGTTATGGTGTTTGAGAGGAATGAAGTCACAGAATGCACAGTGAGGTTGGATGGCGAGGATATGGAGAATGTGAGTGCATTCAATTACTTGGGTAGTGTGATGAGTGAGGATGGAACCTTGAGGGATGAAGTGCGTGAATGGGTACAGCAGGGAAGCAGTGATGAGAAATAGGGAGGTGAGTATGGAAGTTAAGAAGTCACTGCATGACAGTATTGTGATCCCTACCCTGACGTATGGAAGCGAGGCATAGACCTTGCAAGAGGGGAACAAGTCAAGAGTGAGAGCAGTGGAAATGAGCTACCTGAGAGGAGCATGTGGAGTGACATGGAGGGACAGGTTGAAGAATGAAGAAGTGAAAGAACGTTGTGGGATGGATGTGGATGTAGTTGAGAAGATTAGGAGAAATACACTGGGGTGGTTTGGACATGAGGAGAGAATGGAGAATGAAAGACTGACTAAGAGGGTGTATGTAGGTGAGGTGGAGGGAGGGAGAGGGAGGGGAAGACCAAGGATGAGGTGGAGGGATGGAGTTGAGAGGTATATGAGGGAGGGGGGAGTGAGCTGGGGGAGGATAGTCAAATGGTGGGTGACAGAGCGACTTGGAGGCGTTTTGTCTGCGGCCACCCTTTTCGGGATTAGGGCGTCGGGCTATAGATAGATAGATAGATAGTTTTTTTTTTTATATTTTGTTAAGTATTAACTGAGATATGAAGGTTTAAAAATAGAAGATTTTCACGATTTCTCTCGGGAATGCCCGGATCTGCCATACGGGATGGCTTAATTTACTTCCAGTTCACGATCTATGTCAAATAATCAGTCAAGGTATACATAAACATGGTTTAAAGCCTTTGTTTCAGGACAGGAATCTCATGCTGTATTATCCATACTTAGAAGTGAGTCTAACACCAGCATCAGTGATAATTCATGTACCATTCATAACATAATCTATTCACAGTCTAACAAATATAATTTTTTCTTTCTAACAATGACACCTTGGTCAACATCAAAATCAGCACCAACACAGAATTCATCATGGTCTCCAAGTGACAGGACACTCACTTTTGCTAGTGAATCAACGACTGAATGCATGTTGCTACACCCTTACGTGCCGTTTACCTTTGTCCCAGCAAACATAAAATGCATGGGCCAGTATTATTCCAATGCTAGCACTTCGATCGTTAATATATCGGACCAATGATGTCAACTTTGGCTTCCGATGTTGGTCCGACTCATATCAGTTATCTGTTTGCACCGCGGGATGTATCAGTACAATACAGGATTTGTAATGGGCCAATGATGGAAGCCTGAATTGTGTCTTAATCGGGTGTAAGTAATCGAACCACTTTACAAAACTCAGTGTGTCTGGACATATCGAAATTAATGGACCTTGAAACTGACTTTTTCTTCCTTTGAGGGAATGATATTGTAAACTTTTAGCCCTTAAATGCATCATAAAAAAAAAAAAAAAATCATGGTTCGAGCCTATGACCTCTGAACACCTACTGTACAGTTCACACATCTGATAGATGATTAGAGAGTGGTAAGGTCTCTCCAACATTGATCTTACCCATGTCACACACAACTATGAATGTACACTATGTTGCTAGCTCAGTGTCACCTTATGTCCCGAGTTGCTGCCAAGGGCTGAAACGTCTGAAATGAAACTTGAGTGTGTGTGTGTGTGTGTGTGTGTGTGTGTGTGTGTGTGTGTAACCTCTCACGGGAACCACCCTGTCATGGCACGGTGCATGTGTAACGTATGTGGTGGGGCTGCACCAATGTGGGGAAATCCCTCTGACTTGAACACATGGAAAGCGTTACCCATGCCGCAGGGGCCCTCAGCAAGGGGTCAGACTAAGTATACCCAGTACCCTTGGATGGGTCAAGGCAACAGGTGTAAATCCCGAATGTAAAATTCTTGAATGAAATCTTTCAGACCACAGGGCTTGAGAGACAGAGCTCAGGGCAGACTCCTACAACCCTGATCAGTAGATAGCCATTGTGAATCTTCATGCCACCGTCACAGGCTAAGAAGGGCCAAGTAATGTGGCAGTAGGACTGCACACTCTCACCACCACACCAAATGCTTTCACTGCACAAGCCCAATGCTATATTCACCTCCCATTTAACCTGCTCAACAAAACCAAATGGCCTTTGGCGACAGGATACGGTAACAGTGACAGGTCATGGATGTGGGTGGAAGTCGCTAGCTCGAGTCCTGCACGTTGGAGGCATTGGCCCAGTCATTGCGTGCATGATGGCACAGGAGCATGTCATGTCTTCAGCAGCATCCAGTGCGACTCAGCCAGAAACGGACACCCAATTGCCTAATCTAATGGGGTAGGGATAGGAAAGTAACCTAAACATTTGCTGCTCTACACCTGGGCAGTGAACCGTGTTTATTGAGGCATTCCACACTACGGTCGAAGAACCAAAAGAATCCCTCTGACTTTTGGGACCTGTAATATACCAACTTTGCTTGATACAGAGCAAGACACAATGAAACGCCGTAGGACTGCCCTTTATTGCATATGAACTGAAACGATAAAAAAAATTTTTACACTGCTGCCATAACTGAGACTCGCCTTTCAGGAGAGAGCAACCTAATAGGAGGAGGAGAAGGGTATAATTATATCACGAGAAGATATCCAGACAACCTACTATAGAAGATCTATGAATCACCTGTGGGTATATCAGAAATGCTGATGTCTTGGCACAAACCTCTCTCTAGAGCCAATGTACAACGCTCATCAGTACCTACGCTCCAACGCTTGACTCTGAGGACACTGTCAAAAATTTCTTTAATGACTCTCTGGATGCTACCATTTCCCCAAAATCACATAATGACAAACTCATCCTGGTTGATGATTTTAATGCCAGAGTAGGAAGAGATAACCTCTGGCAAGCCATTATAGGCTGCCATGGTGCTGGTAACATGAATAACAACGGCCTTAGATTGCTTTCATTATGCTCATAACACAGTATGGTCATCACCAACACCATTTTTTCAACTTAAAAGTAAATACAAGATACATGGAAGCATCCAGAATGTAGACATTAGCACCTAAATGATTATGTCAGTATAAGGCAGCGAGATCCTAGAGAAGTTCTTATAACCTGATCCATAAGAGATGCTGGGTGCTCAGTAGACCATAACCTTATACTCGCCAAACCGCAACTGGTCACACGCCCACAATTGCACCGTAGACCATCCTCCAAGAAACTAAACTGTAGTATTTTAAAGGATTCAGGAACTTGTAACACCTTCCACAGTACTATCACAGACAAGCTCTCTCAATACCCACCACTTGACCAAAGCAACAGTGCAACTGTTCTAGACACAGAGTGGCCGAACATGAAGATAGTGCTTCATGGCACTGCAGAAGAAACCCTAGATTTCTTCACTCACTGCCATAATGACTGGTTTGATGATCATGCTGAGGGCATACATTACCTTCTTGCAATGAAGAACAGAGCACATAACTGGTTGGCCCATCCTAGCTCCCTAACCCTGAAAACCGAATTCCTGGATCTTATAAGTGAAACCCAGAGGAAACTGTCTGATATGGAGAAGAAATGATGGCCTGAGCAAGCAAAAGAGGTGCAAAGACTAACTGATACTTATGACCGACATCGATTCTACAAATCGATAAAAACTACCTAAGAGCAAACCAAACACAACATAACCCCTCATCGGTCACCCGAAGGAGAGTTCCTGAAAGACATCATCCGAAGGTGAGCTCATGAAAGGCGAGCGAGCAGTCCTAGAAAGATCGGCACAACGCCTCAACACCTTACTGAATCGAAGAAACCCAGGGGAGCACAATACCCTTGATAACATCCAAAATGCTCCCCAAGCAGCAGATCTCAGTGTCCCACCTACACTTGCAGGAAGTGTTCAGGCCATCCGATACCTAAAAAATAAGAAAAGCCCAGGCCCTGATGGCATACCATCTGAACTAATAAAAAAGGGTGGCCAGGTACTCCACCAGTGCCTTGATAATCTCGTAGTGACTATCCAGAATCAAGAACGAATTCCATCTGAGTGGCTTACTACAGGTATTGTAACCATCTACAGAAAGAAATGGGACTACTAAAACTGACATCAGTAGAGGTATCTCTCTCCAGGTGAATGCCTACAAAGTACTAACCAGACTGACAAAACATCTGACTGAGTCCACACTTTCTGAAACACAGTAAAAATTTTTATAAGGAAAAAAGTTTCGGTGGTATGATCTTATGATCTTTTTTGCCAGACAGATGCAAGAAAAATGCCACGAGCAGAACTGTGAATGTTATACTGCATTTACGAGTACTGATCTTGAAATAGTATTTGGCTCTCAGCAGAGAACCTTCCTGGAATTCTCTTTCAAAAATTGAGGTTAAAAAAAAATTACCGTCCTGTAAAGTCTCCATGACAACATGAATGTTTGTGTATCCGTAGGTAGGTGCAAATCCAAACCCCTTTAAAATGTACGTGTGGGTAAAGAAAAAATGTGTCCTGGGTCCTACCATTTTCAACATCTGTCTCACTGCAGTCACCCTTTTAAGTCACCAACAAATGAATCCTGACTATTTAATAATAATCCAGTTCTATTTAGATGGCAACATACTTAATCTCAGACGTCTTCAAGCACAGTCATAGACTGAATTGACTTATTTCCTAGAGCTGATAATTGTGCTATCCTTGTACATACTGTAGACGCCCTACAACACCATATTGTTATCGTTTCTGCTTTATTCCATGCAACTGGACCCCGCAAAATATCAGCAAAACAGAATACTATCTCAGAGAAACAACCTAGCCGGGCCTCATGCATTTCAGATAGATGGGTAAAATGTAAAACAGATGGAGAATTTTAGCAAACTTGGATGAGTGCACACAGATAAACATAATTTTAATGCAGAAGTCCTTGCACGAATCAAGTACATCTCAGCTTTTTTCTAAACGTCTCAGACCTAGTGTCTTTGATTACATCAGCCTGAGAATCGAGACAAACTTTTCTGTATATACAGCTGTACACCCCTCCACCCTCTAATATGGAGCTGAATCCTGGATAGTTACAAGCATCATATCAAACACCTTGAGTCATTTCACATTCAGTAAGTACAACGCATCCTAGGACTCACATGGGACGATAAGTCCCTCTATCACAAATCCCTCAGTGGACAAAGTCAAGCAGCATAGAAACCATGCTGTCTAAAAACCAGCTGAGATGGGTCGGATACGTGTTCCACATGCCAGTGCACCACTTCCAAGCCAGGTTCTGTATGGCAAACTCCCTGTAGCACGTTGCAACCAAGGGAGACAGAAGAAAAGATCTAATGATCAAATAAGGTCAGCTCAGACAAAGAACAGTGGCAAGCCCTCTGCGGCTAAGGAACAGTTCATCTTGAAGAGACTTGGGACTTGGCCAGAGAAAAACGTAGACAATGGAAGCACAACTAAAACAGAGTTCTCCCATCAAACCAGGATTTGATATGCCGAATGTGGGGTAAAGTTTGTGGACCCAGCATTAGTCCGCACAGTCACACACGTTGCCACCAAAGACAATGAGAAACACCATCCTAGTGAATATACCAGGCGTTGTCCTCTGTAGCAGAAGAGCAGCTTTATGTTCGTAAGTGTTTATGTGTGTGTGTGTGTGTGTGTGTGTGTGTGTGTGTGTGTGTGTGTGTGTGTGTGTGTGTGTGTGTGTGTGAGAGAGAGAGAGAGAGAGAGAACAAAAAATACATCGCCGTTACTCCAACTCCACAAGACCTCACAAGAAATTAATGATAGTTTATTTTGCCCTAATTTTGCATTATACCTTAGCCCATAAATAACCTTGCATGAGTATTTTGTCTGACACTGTAAAGTAAGTTAGTAACCGCCTAATTCTATACCCAACTGTGATGGCAGATCGTTTGTATATAGTAAGGATGTGGCTGGAAGGCGTATCGGTGAGAGACATTGCCCTGGAGACTGGTGCAAGTGTCTCCTCGGTTTACAGATGGATTCGCCGCTGGCAGCAGGAGAGAAACGTGGATGCCAAAGCTTGTCAGAGAATACGTCATCTCGGAACCCCATCCTGGAGGACGAGTATAGCGACAAGAGACAACACACTATCCCAGCAACGACATATCATTTCCTTAGCCACAGCTTATTGTGCACAATTAAACATCGTCTCTTGGGACGCATATCCTCTTCCTTTTCATGCTTAAGAAATCAGTACTCTTGGAATCGCATAATAATCACTGCGGAGCTCAACAAATAATACGAAAATCACGGGACATCTCTTCAAGTCTCATGCCTCGATCAGTTGCCAGTCAGTCTTGAGTTGTGGTACAGAATATCTTGACAGGACTAAACTGGCGGCGAAACCTGAAGCGCAAGACACTTAAAACTCTTTAGGAGTCTCAAGAAACCGCCGCCATTGTAGTTTTAAAAATAAGGCAAAAATCTGCTTAAATAATAAATCCCGGCTATATATACGATCCTGAGTACGTTCTTCATATCAGTCTTCCTCTCCTTGGACGATTATTTTTTTCATTACATATTTTACTGAAGGAGTTTAATTGAGGATGTTTCTGACTCCTTCCCGGCCAGAGGATTCTTGTCAGTAGGTAGAAAAAAAAAATCTTGCAGTAAATCACAATGTAATTACACTATGTAAAAATATATATATATATATATATTCTAGTGTAATAAGTACTGTTTCCTTATTTGTTTTGCTCCAACACTATAGAGAACATATATCATCATCGTAAAACTTCGCTTTTGTAAACAAGAGGATGATTTTTTATATTTACTAATTATCTGTAGAAAGAATGAGTGAGTTTGACTTTTCCTTCGTGAGGAACCAGAAGAAAACATATAAATATGAAAAGTGACATGTTACAATATTGAATACATAATGAATGAAATCACAGAAGTCTAGAATCGAAATTTTTTTCGCGATTTGCGATTGTATAGTAGATCACTTTCACGGACCAGCTCTCAGATGTACTCCCCCACCATGCTCACGTTATACTGTCCTTGGTATCTCCTCTTAAAGTCCATTATATCTTGATAGAAGCGTTCTCCTTGCTATTCAGTATATGCACCCATGTTATCCTTGAATTCATCAAGATGGAATGAGGCATATGAATCTTGAGTGACATTCTACAGCCCATGGCGCCGTACTTCTTTATGAGGTTGTCAGTCAGCTCCACATGATTCTCATCCCTGTGATTTCCAAGAAAACCGTGAACCATTGCTTTCAGGCTCTCCCAAGCCACCTTTTCCACTTTTGAAGGCTTGGTGGGAAAATCCTTGCACTCCAGGATCTTCTTAACCTGTGAACCGACGAAAATATCGACTTTGATTTTCGCCTCCGATACCAGGGGGAAGTCTCGTAGGTACTGAAATGCCGTCGACCGCTTGTCCAGAGCCATGGCAAATCGTTTCATGAGGCCCAATTTCATGTGTAAGGGTGGCATCAGTACTTTCCTAGGGTCCACAAGTGGCTCCCATTTCACATTGTCAAAATATGCCTTATAACCTTCACACATCTTGACAGATGCTTGAACAGAATATTTCTTATTTCTTGTTTTAATAAACTGACAACAAATATGAGAAAACGCATCAGCATCTCTGAAAAAATAGATACGTTCATGTTTGCAATGACTGAAAAAAAAAAAAACAATGGTGTAGAATTAAGAGTGCAACAAAATTAGCACCGTTACTGTAAAAATCCACAATTCATCCGTAATTCGATAGAGAGTTCATATATAATATAAATTTATAAGCCTTTCAACTAAGCTCTGCTCAGACTGTCTTCAACTGACAACGCCCACACCCGGAAAGGTACGGCGGGTCCAGAAACGGTTCGTGTTCGAATAACGTGCTTCAGCCAGTCACCGAGCTCAGCCAAATAACGTGCAATGCTGACATCGGCACATGCAGACACATGTAAAATCATGTTTGAAGTGAAGCTTTTCGTTCACCCAAGAACTCACATTTCTTTGCCTAAGTAGCAATTTTTCACGAGTTGGAAGGCATAAAAATCACTCTGCTAGTCACAAAAGCGAAGTCTGACGAGAGTAGTAGCCATTTTTCATGGTTCTACAGAAAATAACACCCAGTACCCAGGAACAAAAACCGTGTTACAAATGTTATTTAGCTGTTTTGTATAGTGTGTATTAGTGCCGGGTTACTTTCCTTGTTTGGCAGCAAGATACACTGCATATCTCTTAAACCACTCACTGTGATGTATTAGTTATTCTGGCAACCCACAACCTATTTCATTCAACTGAGGAGACATTTCATAGTGAAGGGGTGATTGACGTTATATCGAACCTCTCCACTTTGAAGGCAACGTGAATGAGTTCACTTTCAACATATAATATGTTCAGCATCTTCAGAATATGAACTCGTGCACCAGTAGATGAAAATAAATCTCAAGTGACTCACTAGTACCCTGGCCTAGTAACTGGTTAAACTGGTCCCGGATTTTCTGTGTAATATATTGTCTAATTGAATAAAAGTACATACCAATCTCATTCAGTACTATTACATGCTTTCCAGGTAATTTTATTGATTGCTAAAGAGTGCTCAGATAGTGAAGAATTTGACCACGTTTCTCCGGCTTTGTGAGACAAAAACAGCCAAGCTGTTTATTGTCAGACATTCTGGGCTCTTGGCGTAAACGAATCATTGTGAATATAACAATAATCCATGTTAATCATCTTGGGGGATCCTAGGAAGGCACCTGTAACCATCCAGGAGGCTCTAGGAAGACTTATTTCTGACCGGTCTCTCAGTGACACTGACTCTGTTAGACTGGCCCCTGGGCCGGTGTATCATTAAATCGTGAGGACCTTGAAAACCTGAGGAGGAGGGCACCAGGCACACCCCAAAAATTCTCTTCTCGGCTAATTTTCACCATTCATAAGTGCATTCATCGCCATAAAACCTACGTCATCGTCTGTGTCGATGTTTTTTCCAGCTGATAAGCATGAAAAAAGGGGGGAAAATCAAATACTAGCACCTTAAGGCGAGGAAAATATATACTCACGCACCCTTTTTTTCATGCTTATCAGCTGGAAAAAACATCGACACAGACGATGATGTAGGTTTTATGGCGATGAATACACTTATGAATGGTGAAAATTAGCTGAGAAGAGAATTTTGGGGGTGTGGCTGGTGCCCTCGTCCTCAGGTTTTCACGGTCCTCACGATTTAATGATACACCGGTCCTTCACAGAACAAAACCGTGGTGAGATATCAAGGGTTGGCGTACTCATAAAATACGTCAGCGCTGTAAAGTGCTTGACACAGGATAATTTCTGCAATATATTCTATCGGTTATAATAAGAAAGGATCAGGATCCCCCCCCCCCCATGAAAGACAAAGTGGCAGAAGGTGAAAAAGATGAACACAATGAACACAAATATTATTTTGGCACTAACTTAACACTACAGTCTCAGAAAGTCCTTCTCCTCCTCGTGCCGTTCAGCAACTCGTAACCTTATATTACTCGTAGTCGGAGTAAGGTTGCATACCGTCACTATAATCTGTTTGGTTATTTACAGAATTCAGTTTTACCCAGTTGTTAGCTAGAGTTACTATATGTAATGCTTGTGTTACAGATGGGTACCAGAAGGAACGAAAATTTTGAAACAAGAGTGCATTTACGTCAGTTTCAAATTTAATTAAAATTCGTTGTCTTCACGTGTTTCATCCTCTCCTAATCTGCAGTTTTTATGGGGGAGGCAGATGCTGATCATTGTTCTTTAACTCGCTAAGAACAAGAATAAGTGAAGGGAATAATAGGGACAGTAAATAAAAAACACAATTGTCAACAGAGCTTTGCGGCAGTGAGTACCTGAATGTCAGATGACAAAGGCTCGAATGTTCGTCAGTTAAGGAAGCTCCATACCATCACGTCCTTATGGACATCTTTTAGGATATGAATGGTTACTATTATTGTCTACGTTATTGTGCAGAGTAAGGCGAAATTCGTAGGATTTATGCAACACAAAAGAGGACAGGAAGGTGTAAAAAATTAAATATATAGCAGACGAAAGCCTACCATAGGGCTTCCTCAAGCAACGAGAGTATGCGTCTAATTAACTGTGGGTGATGAAGCAGGCACTTTATCAACGACACGGCTTTTTGGTGATGATTATACAGTCTCCTTCACCAGCCCGTCTCTGCCAGGTCCTTAAAATGTACAGTTACATTCATTAATACACCTACACTCATATTACTTACGGTGCACTATCTTACTAGCACATTTGAAGGATATGTGTGGTGGGTATCGCGAGAGCACATGCCATAGAAAGTGTGTGTGTGTGTGTGTGTGTGTGTGTGTGTGTGTGTGTGTGTGTGTGTGTGTGTGTGTGTGTGTGTGTGTGTGTGTGTGTGTGTGTGTGTGTGTGTGTGTGTGTGTGTGTGTGTGTGTGTGTGTGTGTGTGTGTGTGTGTGTGTGTGTGTGTGTGTGTGTGTGTGTGTGTGTGAGTGTGTGTGTGTGTGTGTGTGTGTGATCACTGATCAAGGTGGTATTAGTGGTAGTACCAGTAACTGCAATCCCTGCTCATCACATATGTGAACCTGGTGTACTGGGGACTAAACTTACCTTCCTCCTACATCCAACCATCCATCCATCATCCAATCCTAGGGTGTAATGTGAGGAGCATATATATATACATATATATATATATATATATATATATATATATATATATATATATATATATATATATATATATATATATATATATATATATATATATATATATATATATATATATATATATATATATATATATATATATATATATATATATATATCCATCATCCAATCCTGTGTCGCCCCATAAGGAACGTAGGAAAGGTCCTGACATTTAAGGAGAGAGTGACCAGCCTCACTCATCCCTGAGTGGCATTAGGTGAGCAATACACTCCAACCACACGATGCATATAAACCTTCACCAGCTCAATTCGATTGAAGTTCCTTTTATTTATCAATGATCTATTAAGCTATACATCTAACCCTATCCACTCGTACGCTGATGATTCCACCCTTCACCTTTCCATTCCGTTTCCACAACGGCCATCTCAGCAGTTACTTCAACAAACAAGGGATGAGGCTATGGCACACCTAATGTCTGACTTGGCTCATATCTCTGACTGGGGTAAAAATAATCTTGTTTAATGCATCAATGACTCAGTTCTCATACCTATGAACAGGACAGAATCTTCCACAGAAGTACCATCTAATGTTTAATAATATCCAGCTCAATCCTGCATCATCCCTGAACATGCTAGGAGTTTCATTCACTCGGGATTTATCTTGGAAAGATCATATTACATCTCTTGTAAAAACTGCTTCCAAGAGATTAGGTGTGCTAAGCCGACTTCAGTACCTTCTTTACCCCTGCACAGTTGTTGACTTTATACACGGGTTTTATTCGCCCCTGTGTGGAGTACAGCTCTCGTGTGGGGAGGCTCCCCACATACAGCTCTTCTCCTCTTCTCAATAGGATGGAGAAAAAGGCTTTTCGTCTCATTAACTCGCCTCCTCTTACTGGCTCCTTTCAATCTCCGTCTTTTCACCGCACTGTTGCATCTTTATCTCTTTTCTATCGTTACTTCCATGGTCACTGTTCCTCTGAACTGTCTGCTTGCATCTCTCCACATCTACGACGAGTGTGTAGCACCCGTCTAACAACAAACTCTCATCCCTTTTCTGTCCAACTCTCTAATGGAAGAGTTAACCGTTACTCCCAGTCCTTCATTTATGCAATAGGTCAACCCTGGAACTGTCTCCCTCTGTCTGTATTTCTTACTTCCCATGACCTCCAATGTTTCCAATTCAGTGTATCCAGGCATCTCGAAATGAACATATCTTGAATTTGACTCTCTTTTTTGTATTGTTATTGTTTTTTCTTGGAAGGTACTGTTATGCGGGCTCATAGCCTTTGGTTCCTTCTTCTTCGCATAAAATAAAAAACAGCGTAGTAAATGGTTTCCTGGTGTACAGGAAATCATTTGGCTTGTCACTCAATGTAGAGTCACCCATAGGCAGAAGGCAAAGGAAAGAATGGAGGAAAGATAGATAGAAAAGGGAGTGTAAAGTCACCCATAGGCAGAAGGACGAGGAAAGAATGAAGTAAAGAACGACAGAAAAGGAAGGAAAGAAAGAATGAAGGAGGAAAGGAAAGGACAGACACCCGAGAGCTGCACTACATCGAGTGAGTAGATGGTGAGAGTCCCCAACTACTGCTTACATTTCAGAATTATCTTTCTGGGAGACAGGGAAGTAGATGAGGGACATTTGTACAACCAGGCGATGGAGCTGCCTGGTTCCATCTCTGACGCTGCATGAAGGCGTCCAGCTTTATCACAACGCATTTCTCCTTCATCTAAACAATTATTCTGAGTGTTTGTCTGGGCACTTGCATGTATGTGTTTTTTTCTTTATAAAAGGAAGGAGGAATCAAAGGCCGGGAGCCTGCAAGTTGTTCCATAAGGAAAAAACAAAGACTTGATTAACAGATAGCAAGTTCAAGATCGAATCATTTAGAGATGCATGGACACACTGCGGCTGAAACACTATTGATCATTGGCAAAAGGAAATACAGACAGAGGAAGACAGTTCAGAGTTGTCTTGTTGCATATGAAGGACTTGCAGTAGTGGTTAACTCTTGCATTAGAGAGTTGGACAGAAAAAGGAAGGGTGTTTGTTGCTTGACGGGTGATACACGCTCGCCGTACTGGTGGAAGGATGCAAGCAGACAGTTCAGAGGAGCAGTGACCATTGGAACAGCGATAGACAAGAGATAAAGATCCAACACTGCAGCTAAGAGACAAAGGTTGAAGGGAGCCAGTAGGAGGAGGAGAGTTAATGAGACGTAAAACCTTTGACTCCACCCTACTGAGAACAGTTGTATGTGAGGAGCCTCCCCACGCGTGAGAAATGTACTCTACACAGGGGTGAATTAAACCCGTGAATAAAGTCAACAACTGTAACTATAAGGGTAAACAAGGCACGGAGTCGGCTTAGCACACCCAGTCTCATTTATGAGAGAGGTAATATGTTCTTTCCATGAAAAATCCAGATATAATGAGACCCCGAGTATGTTTAAAAGTGATGCAGCATTGAGCCGGATACTATTAAAAATTAAGAAGATTGTGATCTGAGGTTTGATGCATTAAAAACAAGATTACGTTTACCCCAATCAGATACATAAGCCAGGTCATACATTCGGTGTGCCATAGCCTCATCCATTGCTTGTTAAGGTAACTGCTGAGATGGAAGCTGCGGGAAGCGAATGGAAAGGTGAAGGATGGAGTCAAAAGCGTATGAGTGGATAAGGTCAGATGTAAAGCTTATAAGGCCATCAATGAATAAAATGGAAGAGAGTTGGTGATATGACAGAGCCTTGAGGAACACCACTATTGATTGCTGTAGGAGATAAATGGTGGCCGTCTACGGCAGCAGCAATAGAATGACCAGAAATGAAGCTAAAGTTGAAGGCAGAGAAAGAAAGATAGAAACCATAAAAGGGCTTATTGGAAATTAGATTTATGCCACTATCAAAGATTTGTGCCAAACTCGATCGAAAGCCTTTTAGATGTCAAGTGCAATGGCAAAGCTTTCCCCAAAATCCCGAGAGGGGGACGACCAGGAGTCTGAAAGGTAGGTGAGAAGATCGCCAGTGGTACATCTCTGGCGGAACCCAATCTGGCGATCAGAAAGAAGGTTATGATAGGAAAGATTTTTTTTTTTTGTTAAAAATAGACCCCAAAACTTTTGAAATACAGGATGTTAATGAAACTGAGCGATAGTTAGAGGGCTGGGAATGGTCACCATTCTTTGGGACAGGCTAACTGAGAGCAAACTTTCAGTAAGAAGGATATGTACAAGTTGATAGACAAAGGCAAAGTCCATCTAGGCAGGGTGTAAGCACAGAAGCACTGTTCATGAGGACAAAAGGATGGATCCCATCAGGTCCATATGCCTTGTTAATATTGAGGCTGGTGATGACAGAAAATACATCAATTGAAGACATTTTAATTTCGGGCATGACGAAGTCAGAGGGGGGAAGTGATAGAGGAACAGCACCGGAATCGTCCAAGGTGGAAATGGAGGAGGATGTCTGAGAAAAGAGTTCTGTTTTATCAGTAAAAGAAAAAGGTACAGAACAATTGGAATGGAAAAGAGATGGAAGGATGATGAGGTAAAGTTGTTAGAAGGGTTTTTGGCACGGTGCCAGAAGGAGCGGGAATTCGAGGTGGAAAGTTCAGAGCATTTAGTACAAATGGTATTATTTTTAGCTGAACGAAGAACAAATAGCTCGATTCTGGGCAGGAACATAAAAGAGATGAGATTCAGGAGTGGGTTGGCTCCAAGACCTTGTCTAGGCCTTCTCTGTTGTGGACAACATTAGAAGAAGCGTGATTAAACCATTTTATTTTTTTTGCATTAGTCAAAGGATATGAGAAAAGAATATATGCTTCCATGCCCAAGAGAAAAACTTATGTAATGCGCAAGGCACAATCAGATTGCTCGCGGCCATGGAAGCAATAATCAATGCAGGAAAAATCAAAGAAGTATTGCTTGAGGGCCTCGCAATCTGCATCAAAATGCCACAACCATCACTTCTTTGTAGGGTCCACAAGCCTTACTGGAGCGATAGGACAGGTTAAGATGATAAGTTTGCGATTGGAGGAGCCAAATGAAGAAGAAAGATTAATAATGCAAGCAGAAGGATTAGTTAGAAGGAAGAGGTCAGGTATGTTGGAGCTCTCTGCAAGATGATCATGGATATGGGTAGGATGCTGTACAAGCTGCTGTAGGTCATTAATGATGGAAAAGACGTAGGTTCACAAGGTGAATCAGTCAAAGGAGAGGAGAGCCAAAGGTAGTGGTGAATATTGAAATCTCCTAGAATTGAGATTTCTGAGAAAGAAGAAATCGATAGAATGTTTTTCATCTTAGAAGTAAGATAGTCGAAGAGTTTTTCAGTGTCAGCAGAATCAGGGGATAGGTAAATAGCATAGATATATTTACTCAGAGAATGACAGGAAAGCAGGGGCCAGAGAGCAGAGAATTCAGAAGATTAAAGTTAAAAAACACGACAGCAAGATATGCCATTACCTTAATCTGGACAAAAGCCACGTTTGGCTTTGAAATGAGTATAGAGAAAGAAGAAGAATACAGAGAATGGTTTGCTATCAGTCGCCTCAGACAGCTGGGTCTCAGTTAGGAAGATAAGGTGAGATTTACAGGAGGAGAGTTGGTCCTCAACAGAAAGTTGGAGGAAATTCCACAGATGTTGCAGAAATGAAAAAGTGAGTCAGACAGTGGTTCCAGGTATCTTACTAGGTCGTCACCGGGAGAAGGGCGGTTGGTGGGGGCTTTGATGCCCCCCTCCTCCTTGTGGACCATGAGGCTTGGTAAATATATGCAATTTTTCGTTTGTAAAACTTTTAATATGAGGTAAGTGTGTTATGTGCATGTACTTTGGTGTTGACAGTTTGAGGAATATGTATACGTATATGTTTCTGTGTTACTGAAACGCTAAAAAAGTTCAGCAAAGAGGGTTGGTCTGGAGCAAGTCCCGAGGGCTGATGAAATAGGAGCTCCAGCTCTCCTTCTATCTGCTATACATGCCAAAAATTTACAAACTTCAGTGCCACATATTTGATTAGTTATAGATAAGGACCTCAGGAAGGCCACACGCACCATATGGACATTGCTTTAGGTTTGGTAAAGGGTGTGTGCACTCAGTTTCAATTACCCACTACAGTTTATTCACGTTTTCATATATATAGTGAAACATTGTGTGCCCACAAAGAAATACTAAAGAATTTAAACTAAACCACTGGAACTTTCAGGTGATGAGGCACAGCCTCCAACACTAATTATCCTATTAGAAATATGCATAGTTTTTAGGATAAAAGAATGGAATTTTGGCTGTATCTGCTTACAGGTTAAATTAAGTATTAGACACCATAAGATTTAGGCTTGGGGAGGAAGCACAACCTTAACCCTAGATAGGAAGACCTGTGCCATATGGATACACGTCCAGGGTGTGTTTAAATTTCGCGGTTAATGGTGTCCAGTTTAATGGGTAATGGACAACTTTTTTCTTTACATCAAGCAGTCGTGAGCCCAGCCTATGCTGTTTCTGCCCGCAGGCTCAAGTTCCCGCCATTGTCGATTCGCTGGTGAGTGCCTGTGTATCCAGTTGGCACATGTCTTCCTGTAGCGTATAAATTTTGTAAAAACAAAAAGAGAGAGAGTGGAGGGCCATTCTGGTCAAGGTCAAAGACTTGAACGCACGTTTTGAGTGTTTTAAGCACAATATGACCATATACTTGCATGTAACATGTCCCACTATGTGCAGTATAAAGTAGTATATATGGTTTTCTTTGGTTTGTAGTGTATTAGTGTAGGTAATGGAGGCAAAACGAGATAGGTAGCTGTCCTTCACAGAGCTGGCAGAATATTCTGAAGCTGGAGTATTTCAAAAGGACTGTTGACATCACATTACAATCCCTGAGTGACACAGAAACCCTTGATTGTTATTGTGAGTGATGGGAAATTGACCTACTGTAGCAGCGACCCCTTAATGGGGTGGTTTTAGGGGTCAGTGGTGGCCGGGATAATGGGTAATTGGGAGTTGTTATTTACAGGTGTGTAGTCATGGGTTCTAAAAGAGCAAAATACTTGTCAGACGAAAAGCTGGCAGAGTATCTGAAGTCGGAGATCAACAGGACTGTTGACACCACACAGGAACCCCAGAGCGACACAAAAACCCATGATGTTAGTTAGTATGGGTGATATGGCACTGAACGAGTGTACCAGTGACCCTAGTGGTGGTGTGACGGCCATCATTACACCACACAAGGACCCACAACACGAGCCTGACACACTGATTGACTGCTTTGAGGGTAGCAGTGTACATATTTGTTACCTGCTTCCATCTATGACAGGCACCCATTTTTCTGTGGAACCCAAGGTTGGCAGGCCGACTGTGTGATATTTAGGTATTAGATTTATAGGTTTAGGTAATTTTTTTGCTCAGTTTCATGTATGTGCATCTCAGGAAGAGAATAAGTCGGTACTACTTTTTTACCTTCACTATTTTTTTTAAAGTACCTTATAAATGTATTTATTTCAGCCCAGTTTTATTAATTCCTAATCACCTGGTCTCCACAGGAGTTATAGTTGTATTTCAGCTTCATTAGTTTTGCATAAAAAATCTTTGTATATATTTGTTTTATTATTTTTTTTCAGTTTAACCAATTGGCACAGGTCTTCCTATCCCGAGGTCAGAAGGGACGACTTCCGATCTAGGGTTAATCCTTGAACTCCCCCGTCCCCCTCTGAAAAAAAAAAAAAAAAAGACTAATAGTTTTCAAGGTTCTGGAATGAAATCTCGCCTTAAATGTCGGAACTGAGAATCCAAACACCAGGATTGTGCAGTTCTGATGAACGGAAAAGGATTAGATGAATGGATGTAATGAAATAGGTTGTGTGCATTAATAAGGACTAAAATAGGTCATCGGGACCACTAGATGTAAACACTGACCTCCACTCCAGATTCTCGGTCCCTCATCACCACCCACCCCCTCAAAAAAAAAAAAAAAAGTTCTTAAAGATCAGTGGATGAATTAGTGGGTGTGTTATTTGATGAAGAAATGTGTGTGATTGCTGTTTCGTCCAATCACGAATTTGTCTACCTTTAAGGATTTCTAAAATGCCGTCACCAATTTTCCGTAATATGGCTAACTCTAGCAAAGATGGGTAGCCCTGCTAGTTGAATGTAAACACAATTTGGCTTAACATTACAAGCAGAGGGAGGCTTGATGATGTTTTCGTTGTCAGAGGCTCATCTTTAGGTAAGTCCAATGGACTGCAGATTGAAGTTGCCCTTCTCTTATAGTCCACAATTTTTCTTCCTGGAGAAAAAGAGTGAGTTGCAAGATACTGTATAAACAGATTGTGGATCCTCGGTGCCAGTGTGTGAATGTGCCCCTCTCCATGTTCTTTTGATAAAATAATATTAATGACCAGGTGGACATATCACCATTTAGTTATCTTAAGAGTTAGCTCCTTTCACTTCTGTTGGACGCAGCAGGGAGCAATACCATCAGACTCGTGGAAATAAATCCAGCCAAAGCATCAGCAGAGCTGGCAAACACGAGTACAATCCTCTCATATCCTTCCCCCATTACCCCTTCTCTCTCCATTCTTTGCTCAATGCTGGTGTCGGCAAGGCAGGTCATTCTTCGTGCAGTGCATGAGCAACACCTGGGGTCAGCATCCGTCCTCTACAAGCTGTGCACTAGCATCTTCCCCACATTGTCCAGTTTTTTAGTCGGTGCGACTGCAGGGGTTTGGTTCCACCATGCTAGGCTGTCGGGGATTGGACTACATGACGTCTGAAAATAAGGTTTTTAATGTCGCTCCTGGCTCCTCATCGAGCACAGATTTCATCAGGCAGGGCAGGATTGCACTACTGCACAATGCTTATCCTAGACGCTGCTTGCATGACATGTTTTGTTCTGTTTGTGTTATTTTTGGCTTAGTTGCTTTAAGCCGAAAAGTCCACACAGTGGTCTATCTTTGCAAGCATGATGAGCTATTTCTATCATGCTATACTTTTCCTCTCAGGCCAGATTTGAGGTTTTTACTCTTTATAATGTCAATATACTTTAGTTTTTAGTATACTGCTCGAGAACGGGTTTCACAAATTTTTCACTGTGTTCCAGCTAGACAGAATTCTTCTGTCATGCTATGTTTACCCAGGCCATAATTGGTCTAGTATAATGTGTAGCATGTTCCTTGCACCATTGCACACAGTTTTCAACCTGAACGGTCATGATGAGCTCTTTCTGTAATGCAACGCTGTCCCATGTTTTCCTGGGTTCCACCCATTGTTTTCTCCTGACGGATAATTTAGCATTAGTTCCAAGTTCATTTGGTCCTTCTGCCCCATGTGACAGTGTTTAAATTGGACAAGTACTGTGAATTGCTGTCACTACCTTAGCCCTGTGCTCAGGCCATGGTTTTACTTTTTAAGTCTTAGTTTGGTGATTGCCTGCTCCACATGGGGTGTAGCTTGTAATTCGCATGTGCCTGGCAGCCTAACTCCTTCCCAGTTTGTTTGCCCTTGGTCATGTTCGCTCTGTCTCCGGCTCTGGGTTCCTGCCATGTTTTTTTCCATGGATAATCCAGTGTTCTTTTGTCTTTTGTTACGACCACATGGTTGGCGACCACCACCCCTTGCTCCTCTAGGAATGGGGGGTGGGCGGCCACCTGTGTACCTTCCCTATAAGGAATTTTCCTGTTAAATCCTTTTTCCCCTTCTACCTGCCCTTCTCCCACTCCTATTTGTACTTGGGGGTTTGTTTTGTCTTTTGGGGCAGGTGGCTACAGAGGTCCCCTTGTGCAGAACTTCCCCTAGTCCCACATGGAGAGTGACAGGGGAAAGGGGAGAAGGTGGCAGCCCTTTGTTTCTAACTTCTGTGATTCTGTGTATCTGTCACGGGGTTTTTAAAATAAATGCAAATATTAAAATGATAGTGTTCAATAATACTGAACAGCAGGAACAAGAATTGTCTTGCTAAATCAAGCAGTGATTACTTTATACCGGCTTGCTTCGCCGATTTTCTCAGAACGAGAATTTATAAAATTTCTCAACAGTACACAGCAGAGACTAATTACTCACAAATGCTGATTACTAGTACTGTTAGCCCCTGGAGAAAGTTACTTCACCCCTGACAATAAATAACTAATACTAATAATAATATCAGGTTCTTGCTGGTGCTTAACTCCTAGAAGGCACAAGGGATTTTAAGTTTAATACAACAAGACTGGCCTAAGTACCAGTTATGAATAGCAAAACGTTTATGCAAACTAAGAGCTATATGGGAAATAAGCTTAATTGTGGAGAAATGAAACAAGAGTTTACATTACATTAAGCTCAAGAAAAAGAACTGTTAAATTTATTGATTACAAAATAAATTTTACGTTACATTTCAAAATCAAATTAATGAGATTACACTCACTCACTCACTCAAGAGCTAAATTCTTACGCCTAGGAAAAAACACCTTAACTAAACTCTTAAGTCTAGGAAAACGAAAAGGAAATACTGGTCAATGAATGCAGTGTATCACCAACGAAGGGTGGGAGCCTGGAGAACTGTAGTCTAGTGGAGCCTGGGTGCTAGCTGACCTCTCACTGCTGGAGCACAGAACCTCACTCCGTCACGGCAGACACTTGACTGAATTCAAATACGATGTATGGGTAATGGACTGGCCAGCGGAAAAAGGCGTGGCTAACGGTTGAGGCAAGCAGGGGCAAACAATAAAGGAACAATAGTATCACTCAGTAGAGCACTTATGACGTGCATTAGATCGGTCACTTTTGAAACAGTGACGAATGTTTTGAAAAGTATACCACCAAAATGGAGAGAGAAATGGTTAACTCAGCGATACACAGTGAGTTTTCCACTAATAGTTTGTGGTTTCTCACAAAAGGAAAATGTCGCGAATTTGATTCGTGACGTTACGCCCCATGAAAGTCAAATCTTTCTTTCTTCAGAAAAAAGATTTCAATATACATACATATAATTCCTAATTCAGTCACACAAGATTCACACTGTGGTGTGTGTGCTATCCTGCTACAGGAGAAAGTCGCAGTCGCCAGTGAGCGAAAAAACATCGTATTTACGTTAATAGAGGCAAGCTTGAGGGAAAAAACTCTGTGACGATGGTGAAAATCCTGTACTCAGGTCAAACTGAGCATAAGTTCGCTACATTTACACTAACAACTAATTGTTATGTAGCGTAATGTATGTAATACATGGTGTAGGTATGATAGTTGTGGTGTAACTGTACCTACCTGTAAAATGACAGTAAATATTAATAATATGGCGACGATGAAGACAGAGAAGAAGAGGCAGCAGCGTGCGGCAGACGATCAGCTGGCCCGCACAGCAAAACTGCTACAGCCATTGCTGTACCTGCAAAATCAATTAAGGTGGAGCATCAAAAGTGTCAATGAGACAAAAATTCTTATTTCGTTACAATTACTCTCTCTGCCTAGCAGTCAGTACATGCTACGAAAGGTATGCTCTAGCTGAAAAATATAAGTGACAGCCTAAGCTTCGTACATTCGAGGTCGCCATTAATTTATTAGGTAGATTATTAACCAGAAAACATAGTCCCTGGACGCCGTTGTCTCGAGGACTCGTGTAGTTTACTGGTTAAACTTAACTCTACACTTACAATTAGTGTCAGCAAATTGAGAATCCTAATGCAAACTCGGGCTTACGTAGCCTCGAACTGCACACGGGTCCTCAACCTGTGCCTTAACCTAGTGCATATATTAATATCGGGGAGCTGAGAATCCTTGTGCAAACTCGGGCTTCCGTAGCCTCGAGTCGCCACTGCGGAGTTCTCTCTCGAACTTCCCCCTTAAGCTACAGTACTTATATTAATATCGGGGAGCTAAGAATCCTTGTGCAAACTCGGGCTTCCATAGCCTCGAGTCACCTCTGCGGAATTCTCAAACCTCCCCCCTTAAACTACGGAACACGTGTATGTACAGGCCCTGGACATACTGTGTCCTGTGGGGCCAACAAGTGAGACGTCAGGTCTACACTTTTGACTGGGAACCAGGCTGGTCCTTGGATTACTCAAATCTCTGAGGACGCCTATCACGGAACCCAGCATACAACAATTGCTAGTTAGTAAGCAGTTAGTAGGTGAGACATCAGGTCTACACCAACATTACCACTACCCTGTCTCTCAACTGACTCAGAGATTACGGGTGTGGTTATAAACGGCACAGGAAGGACATGTCCCTGACTAGTGGTGTTACTTTGACACACACTACAGGAACGCACAAAACTATCTATGTCTCATCCCATCCCTGGCCAGAAAAAGTCAGCTCGGATATGGCCCTGGGTCTTCCTTTTCCCCATGTGACCTCCTGAGGCTGAACAATGACCCCATTGTAACACTGCTAGGCGGTACTTGGCGGGAACGACAAACTGCAGTCGAACCTCGCCCTCGTCTGTTCATGACTCACGGTAGAGCCGTCCTTGTTTGCGAAGGAACTTGGCTCGACCTCCCCATGAATACTTAATCACTTGACTCTTTTGTTTGTTCTGCACGGCAGCAAGTGTAGGGTCAGAATGTTGTTCTTGTACAACAAGTTGGCTACACATCAGATCTTGTGGCGATTCAATAATCACTGGGGCGACACAGTCTGGAGCCTCAGCCATGGCTCGTGTTACCGCAGCCGAAGTCTGAGTAGCGTCATGTTCGGTGCGACTATGCTTGACACCGAAAATGTTGCCAATAATGAGGTCAAATAAAGGTTCTGGCAAGACAACTGCAAGTGTCGTACCAGTATAAAATGGAGATACCACCTGGATACATGCCTCAGGGAACAATCTCACTGATCCATCAATAAGGTTTGCATGGATCTGTCGACCTGTGTACTGCTCAGGCCGAACTAAACTCTGCTTAACAGAGCAACCTGAGGATCCATTATCTCTCAGGACCTTCACAGGGATGGCTCCCACAAACCCTGGCTGAACAAGGAAGGTTCTATCACCTGTGGGAGGGCCTGTGGAGGAAGCTGCTAGCCACTCATGAGGCTGCTGAATAACTGATGCGGCAAACATGGTGCCTTGAGACTTAGATATTTGAGGAGTCGTACTTACTGCCTGTGGAGATGGAACATTGGCCATCTGTGGAGGGGGGTTCACTGTCACTGTGGGACTAATAAACTGTGGGGGAGTACCCATACTGGTAGGGACGTGACCACCGTGTTGCTGCTGAGGAATGAAGGCTGCATTCGCTTCCTGCCTCTTTTGAGCTGGTGGTGAAAAAGTTTGTCCCAACTGTCAGTTGCGTGACTGATACTGCTGCTGGTTAGGGTACTTGTTGTACCTCTTCCACTCAGGTTTCTGAGTGTTTTGCCCCTGGTCCTTCCACTGCAGTTTTGGACCTTGGCCATTATTCTGAGAATGGCCTTGTTGCTGGGGTTCAGTCTGAGACGGCTTCCCAGATTTATCAGCTTTTCTGTTCCAGGTGTTTTGCTTAGGAGTTTGGTACCCGTATGCAGTAAAACATGTGTCAGCCTTTTCTGCCATTTGGCTGGCATCTTTCACCTGGCAGATCTTAAGCTGTGCTATGGGCTCAGCAGGCCACGACCTCTCTAGCTGTGTACGCAGCATAAGGTCAATTATCCCCTCACGTGTGGAAGGAGTTTCATCTTTCTCCATCCACTCACCTAAGTAAGCAGTGAGACGGTCTAGGAACTGAACAGCTGTCTCCTTGTCTTGGAGATGAGCTCGCATGAACTGAACTTTGGCGTCGTCTACTGTGAGACCATACGCCTTAATGAGTGCAGCTTTCATCATCTCATATGTGAGATTGTCTCCACGAATTCTGTGGAGAATATCGAGGGCAGGGCCCTCAAATAAACTAAGAAATTGGAGCCGCTTAGCTGCCTCATCCAGTTGATACATGTCTGCCATGTCCTCAAAACGAGCTATGTACGACTCGATTCGCTCACCTTCCTTGTATGAAGGAAGCTTGATGCGTGGGGTCGCCAGGACATGTGCAGGGAGAACGCTCGTGGAGCTTTGACCAACTGCACCAGATGTATCTGAAGCCATGGAATCTCGCTTGAGCTTCAGCATTTCATATTCGTGTTTTTTGCGTGCTTCTCGCTCAGCACGGTCGTGTTCTCGTTCTCTCTCTCGTTCCTTACGATGTTCTCGCTCTTGTTCTAAGTCGAGTTCGCGCTGTTTTCCTCGTGTTCGTGCTGTTCTCGCTCGTGTTCGCGTTGGATTCTACGCTCGTAACGAGCATCTTTCTCACGTTCCTGCTCATAATTAAACCGTGAGAGGACGTAAGTTTGTATTTTTTCTGGGTCAGTGAGGCTCATTTCTTTAGTTTCCTGTACATAGAAACTGGCTGTCATGATGCTAGCTCAGTCTAAACAACTAGCGACTCAGTACTGATTGCTGCTTTGCAAATGAATGCTAATAACACAAGTAAAGAATACAGACGCAAGCTAGTGGTGACCAGTCTTATCTAGTTAACTGGCAAAGAATAAAGCAAAAATGTAAATGACTGGGAAGACTCAATAATTAATACAATGGGTACGGGGACATCCCAGGAGCGAATAAAATCGTCTGGCGTTACCAAGAATAAAGTACTAAATAGTGTAAGGTACTCTATGGATTAATAAAGCAAAAATTCACTTGCTAAATTAACGGTAAACACCAGTAAACTTGTGCCTATAAACTTTAATGATAAATACCTAAATATGAACGAGTGAGTATTATCTCGTGAATAGCTTTAGAGCTAGGAGTTAATATCCTGGAATGAGGTCGCCAATTGTCACGGGGTTTTCATAATATATGCAAATATTATTTAAAATGAGAGTGTTCAATAATACTGAACAGCAGGAACAAGAATTGTCTTGCTAAATCAAGCAGTGATTACTTTATACCGGCTTGCTTCGCCGATTTTCTCAGAACGAGAATTTATAAACTTTCTCAACAGTACACACAGAGACTAATTACTCACAAATGCTGATTATTAGTACTGTTAGCCTCTGGAGAAAGTTACTTCACCCCTGACAATAAATAACTAATACTAATAATAATATCAGGTTCTTGCTGGTGCTTAACTCCTAAAAGGCACAATGGATTTTAAGTTTAATACAACAAGACTGGCCTAAGTACCAGTTATGAATAGCAAAACGTTTATGCAAGCTAGGAGCTATATGGGAAATAAGCTTATTTGTGGAGAAATGAAACAAGAGTTTACATTACATTAAGCTCAAGAAAAAGAACTGTTAAATTTATTGATTACAAAATAAATTTTACGTTACATTTCAAAATCAAATTAATGAGATCGCACTCACTCACTCAAGAGCTAAATTCTTACACCTAGGAAAAAACACCTTAACTAAACTCTTAAGTCTAGGAAAACGAAAAGGAAATACTGGTCAATGAATGCAGTGTATCACCAACGAAGGGTGGGAGCCTGGAGAACTGTAGTCTAGTGGAGCCTGGGTGCTAGCTGACCTCTCACTGCTGGAGCACAGAACCTCACTCCGTCACGGCAGACACTTGACTGAATTCAAATACGATGTATGGGTAATGGACTGGCCAGTGGAAAAAGGCGTGGCTAACGGTTGAGGCAAGCAGGGGTGAACAATAAAGGAACAATAGAATCACTCAGTAGAGCACTTATGACGTGCATTAGATCGGTCACTTTTGAAACAGTGACGAATGTTTTGAAAAGTATACCACCGAAATGGAGAGAGAAATGGTTAACTGAGCGATACACAGTGAGTTTTCCACAAATAGTTTGTGGTTTCTCACAAAAGGAAAATGTCGCGAATTTGATTCGTGACAGTATCCCTCCTTCCCATCCTGACATTCCCCATCCAAGCTTGGCCTGCTCCTTCAAAGGATGCTCTGGGAGGCTATGTGGGGATGGCCATATGCTTTGTAAGTCTCACATCTGATGTACGGAGGGCTACTTCTTCACTTTCCAGTAATGTGGCACCTGCTGTTCATGGTGTGATGCCCTGTCATCTGCTCCCAACCTGGACAGCCTCCTGGGATACACCTACCTGGTAGCCCAATGAAAGAGGGCTCAAAAGTCAGCAGCTTACGATAGAGGAAGCAGTTTGGCTTGAGAGGATAGTAAGATGGCTATGAATACTAGTGAAAGGTGTCCAGTGACACAGCACCATCCTTCTATACCTCTGCCCGGTTTAATGAGGCAAAATTAGAGGGCAAGACAGTAGCCCTAGCTGGGGTCATAACAGCACTACCTGTGACGATGTCTGTGCACCTGGGGTATCGACCACAATACTCATCACCTGGCCTCTCCAGCCATCCAGAGCACCGAGATAGGTGAACAAAAGTCACGACACACTCCACCCTCCCACTACACTGTCTCCCGAACCATAGCAGAGACATCACTCACCATCAACAACAATCCCTGGAACAGAGGGTGACCAGGGAGATCTAATGATACCACTATCCAGTCTCTCTCACCTCGCTAACCAACCTCACTTTACTCCCATGTCTCCATTCCTCCACTTACTAGACGCTAGTAGTATTCCCAAAGGCCCTCTTCCTCACTGTCCTCCTGCTCCTCATCCCCGATTCTCGTCAATCACTTGACTGGAAGTCCAAACTAGTTATCCAGTCCAGCAGAGGGGCAGTCCCCAACCCTCTTTAAACAACTACACACCCTTACATTCACAGGGGGAAGGGAATGAGGAGGACGAGATAGCCACATCCAGGGAGGACCACTTGCTCCTCAACTGTCCTGAAGAGTTGGAAGTTGTTCTTGCATGTCTCATCCATCAAAACCTTCACGGAGCATTTGGACAAATTATTACGAGAATGCCAGGACATAGAACAATGATGGGTCTTAATAGTGCGGGAAACCATGGAAGTCCAGTTCCCCCCTTTCTGTCTCATGATGGTGCATGCGAGAGCAGGGTCTTTCACGACCAATGCTGCAGCCATCACAGAAGCCTAAAATGGTGTGGTAACTGCAGCACCTTCCACTGATGAAGACAGCATCATGCAACCAAGGGGTTCAGAGGACAACACTCAGAATTGATGGTGAACACCCTCCTCTCTTGGGCCAAGTGGGAACATGACTACCACGACATTTGGAAAGGGCAATGTTCTCAGAGTACAGTAGTTCACCCTCTCATTGTTGCTGGTCTGCTTCCTGCCATGTCTGGAAGAATGGACTGACTCTAACAAAGTTCCCCACAGGGTCATGCCTATCCATTTCCCAGTGTCAGTGAAGAGTAGCGAAATGGTCATCATTGCTCATCTATCAGGAACTTAGCTTCTGTCGCCATGCAAACTACTTAGGTTCTGTGCTGGTACTGGCATATCAGTTTCAACAATAGTTTAAATGGCTTGCTATGAATCTCCATTGCAGACAGTGACAAACTGAATTAATGTCAGAATAATGGCATTCATTACAACGGAGCGAATGGCCAGGGAAGCAGTCATCTAGGAGGTTCCTTTTGCTCCTAACAGGTCCGTAGAGGAGGTATATGCTCTCCTCCCATGTGCCATACGCCTCCCACTCTCTAATAATCATTCTCAAGCTGCGAAGGTCACCTTCTCCTCATCACTACAAGCTCTCCAAGTATACCAGGCTGGACAACAAAGCACCAGCCTTATCACTGAAAACACCCAGTGTGACAAAACGGCACCAAGGCTCCTACTTCTCAAAACTTAATACTAGCAAAGGAGAGTCACACAACCAGCACTGATCCACAGGGCTTACTTACAGTATTTACCACTCAACATGCTGTCCTATCGGTCTTTGCCTGGCCCATCGTGTCTTCATAAGACTAACAAAGGCACTGGTGCATCATTTGGTGTCAGAGGGGATCAAAGTATTAATGTATCTCAGTGACTGGCTCCTCGCAGCAGCCAACAAGAAGGAGTGTCCTGAAACATGCAAACTAAGCAATGCAGCTCGGGAGTTCAGCTTCAAAATCAGTATGGAAAAACTTTCTTGACCCCTGTGAAGCAAGTAATCTGGTTAGGTCTGGAGAAGGACACCAGGCAAATATGAGTGGATCTTTGCCCGTACAGTGCATGTTGCCTTAGGGAAAATTTGTTTACGACAGTTCATGTCAACCGGAAGCCATGAAAACATAGGGAATCACTGCTGTGGTCACTGAACTTGGCAAGTTGTGCCACAGCCACCTACCACGGGAGGTAAAGGTGATCCCAGGAAAAAGGATGTTGCACACAAGACATGCTCCATCCAATCCCTGCCAGCATCAGGAGACTGCTTTGATGATGGATGGTGCCAGACCCCTACGATTGTAACCAATCCCTAAGACTTGGGCAGGGACATGCTGTCATGAGTGGGGTGCCAACAACTGAGGGCTTGGATAGAGACAGAACCTGTAAAGCACTTAAATATCAGGGACCTAGGGGTAATGCAAAGGGACAACCAAGTGGTGGTGCATTACATCTAATAGTATGGCAAGTCAAGGCCTGAGCTCTTCCAGGCACAGACAGAACAAATCCAGTGGCTAACTCACCATCGCAGTTGGTACCTGTCGGCTCAGGATTTTCTGGGGAGAAGAACCAGAGGGCCAACGCACACTTCAGGTATAAGTTAGCCTCAGTTGAATGGACTATCTGGAGTGGTATATTCAAGTCACTGGTTCTCAGGTGGGGCCAAATGCAGGTGGACCTCATTGTCACCAAAAACACAGTGCAGGTACTGCTCTACCTATCCAAGATGAGCTGTATGCCGACAGGTGGGACAAACGTGATAGAGGAGGACTGGATGTAGTTGACACTTATAAACCTGTTTCCATCACCTACATTCATGGTTCTCCTAAACGTAGTAAACAATTTCAGCCTTGATTGTGAGAAATCTGCCCTTAGTACCAGACTGTTGTAAAAGGTAAGCCCCAATCCATTGCCTCTGGGGATGGCATACCTCATCAACACCCTAACAGAGAAGCTTCAAGTAACACCGAATTTTTATGCATGATATTTCTCCAGCGGGTTCTAACTTCTGCCAGATTTCGTGGAGGATATGCTACAAACATTATGGGCCTCCCTCATCAATCCCGCTGGACTGCTTTCCTCTGTTTCTGAGAGGAATAGAGAGGCCCATTAATAAAACAGTCCCAGGTCCTGTTATTACTTCCACAAAGAAGGTTATGTTTTATCCCACATTGGTTTGTTGGTTTGTCTGTCTGTGTGCCTGTCTGTGGGCAGGCTTACTCAAAAAGTTATACATAGATTTTGACTAAATTTTGTGGAACTGTGTGCCATGGGCCAAGTAATATATGAGTAAATATTGGCCCAAACCTGGATATGGAGTATCCCGTGCAATATTTTCCAAAAGTGCCCAATGAATTTCAATTAAATGCTGTGGAAGGGTTGGCCTTGGACCAAGAAAGAACTGATTAAATTCTGGGGTGGATCCGGATCCAGATCCTATATCCACGGATCCGGACCCGGATCCTTTTTAATGGCAATGGCATAAGCAAATGTACGTGCTCTGTGAGCATTTTCTAGTCTCTATCGAGTTTGGTAAAGAGGATAGGCAGGGTGGGGACTGTTTTTGACTTGTGCACTGTTCCCAGCATCCATTATCTTTGCACACGATGGACTGGCGGTGTCCCTATTGCCATCTCCAATGTTGCTCACACACACAAAAAAAAGAGAGAGAGAGAGAGAGAGAGAAAGACTTCAGGCTTGCTCCTCTCACAATTCCAGCCTGTAGGATACATGGAGTGCACTATCCTCTATGCCCAGTAGCGGCACTTAAGCAGTACCCAGAAGTTTCAATAGGCGCAGACTCGAGAGAGACATTGTTCTGTGCAGATTCGGGTGCCCCTTTATTAAGTGAGGGCACTCAGTGCTTAGCAGAGAGTCTACTAGTAGAGTCTACTATCACCAGTGAAATTATAGAGGAAGCAGACTTGATAAGTTGTCTGTGAGTACACAGCCTTCGGGAAGTAGCGGCATTTCTGGGATTTCTCCACACACACACACACTCACTCTCACTTGCACAGTGAGGTGGCCAGTGAAATTCAGGAATGTCCTTCATCATGACACACATAAATCACCCTGGGGGATGCCCCATGCACAGAGCTAAGCGTCTTCCTGGCAACAACCGAGAAATGTAACACTGCGCTCCATGCCCTCACAAAAGTGATGCTTACCTTGTCTCTCGCTGTCACGCTACTCCATACCAGTTAGGAGCCGCCTGCGAAATGTGCTCCAACCCCACCACTTGGTGAGGAGGGCAGCAGGCATCCAGTCATCACCACAGGTAGTGTGGTGCACCTCCCTTATGCTCTGTATCATTATCATCATCCAGACCTCCTTTCCCACCCTAGGGCAGGGTGAGGAGTATCAATGTCCAGACAGCCCAAATTTGCCCAATCCAATGGGCAACGCTTCCATTCACTCATCATTCAAGCCCCCGGAATCCTGACTGTATCAGATACGGCAAAAACATTCACCACATTTTGTAGCTTCACATAATTATATCTGATAGAGTCAACCTGGATGCTGCAACGTTAAAAAGGGATGCAAAATCCCTGATCACGCACTTCTCCTCACAACATTCATCCAGCCAGCTCGATCCCTTGTCAGTTCCAGGCTGCCACACTTTTAGATGGGAATTATCGTACCGGCCCATCAAAATTATCTATTTTTCGCTGGAATTATCGTACAGTATTATTTTTGTAAGTGTTTAAGAATCTGATGTATTTTAAAACTGTAGCCGATGTCCTTATTTACTGAAAACTTACCCATTACAATTATCTTCATTAGAACCATAATTTTGTAAGGTACTGACGTATACTGAGCCGCATATTTAGCACTTTATTTTGTATTAGAATTAGATCATACCATGAAAATCTCATAATGATAATATTACGATAGTATAATCATATCCTTTATTACAAAAATATAATTACAAGGAAAAGAAATAGCCTTAGTGCCACTCTGGAAAATCACTCTTACTAGCAACAGAAAGCAGTCCATAGTACTTAAATAATTGTTAGAAATGTGCTTACTCTTCCAGGTAATAACTCGGTAAGATCATATATATATATATATATATATATATATATATATATATATATATATATATATATATATATATATATATATATATATATATATATATATATATAGTTTCCTGTACACCAGGAAACCATTTACTATGCTGGGTGGTAACCATATAACCATATTTTGGTGCCTGGTGGTTTAGTGGGTAATTATTGCACTCCAATCGAATTGAGCCGGTGAAGATTTATATCCAAGGGGTGGTTGGGGTTGATTACTCATGTATTGCCACTAAGAGATGAGTGAGGCTGGTCACTCTCATCCTAAATGTCGGGACCAACTGCCTAGCACCAGGCTACTATGCTCCTCATGGGGCAATGTAGGATTGGATGATATATATATATATATATATATATATATATATATATATATATACCCCTAGGGTAGTTTTTTTTTTCAAGAATACTCCCCCAGATTTCCTGCTTGTCGTACAAGGCGACTAAAAGGGTTGGCGGACGGTTAGTGCCCCTCCCCGGAAAACAACTAACTAAAAAGATCAACAAGAAGCCTCGGACAAGGACTGACCAAAAGATGACGACAAAGGACCGGACAAAGGACATGGTAATTGCAACATGGAATGTAAGAGGTGCAAATGATGAGGTGAGAGAGAGATTGTCCAGGTGCTTGAGGGTGCAAAAGTTGATGTATTTGGAGTAACTGAAACTAAATGGGAAGGTGAGAGTGTAAGAGTATGGGAGTATGGATGCGGTATATGTGCAGGAGTACGTGAGAATGAGAGGGCAAAAGAAGAAGTGTGTATAGTTGTGAGTAGAAGATGGAAAAAGAACATAAGAGACTATTGATCAGTTGGGTCAAGGATTGTGTGGGTAAGACTGAAAGTTGGAATACAAATGTGGGCGATTGTGTGTGTGTATGCACCAACGCAAGATCGTGCAAGGAGAGTGGGAAAAGAGTTCTGGACAAATGTGGAGGTGTGCATGGAAAAGTTTGGAAGGAATGAGAGAGTGTTTTTGATCGGTGATATGAATGGTATAGCAGGGAATGTGAAGGTGGATGGAATAGCTGGTGAGTGGGATATGCCTGCTGAGATAGATGAGAATGGCAGTGTGTTAGTAGACATCTGTGCTGGGAGGGGGCTGGTGATAGCCAATACCGTCTTCAGGCATAATATGATCAACAGGTATACATGGTGAGTGATGAGAAGGGTGGATGGTGAACTGAATGAAAGGAAGGCGATGATCGATTATGTGTGTGTGGATGAAAGGATGCGAAGATGTGTAATGGATGCAAGAGCTTATAGAGGTTGGGGGAGTGGACTTTCTGACCACTCCTTGGTGATGGCCAGAATGAAGATCCATAAAAAATGGAGAAATAGAAGAAGGGAAGGACAGGAAGGAGTATGTGCAAGGAGAGTGGAAAGGTTACAAGAGGATGAGAAAAAGACAAAATATAAGAGAGAAGTGGAGGAACGATTGGGCAAATGTGAATTGGAGCAGATGGGAGACGTGGAAAGTGTGTGCAGGATATTCACAGAAGAAATATGTGCAGCATGTGACGTGGTGCATGGGATGAAGAGAAGACGGAGGAGGGTGCAAGGAACAGCGTGGTGGAATGAAGAGGTGAGACAGGCTGTGGCACAAAAGAAGAATACATACAATGAATGGATGAGAAATAGGGACGTGGAAGAAGTTGAGAGATGGAAGAGAGAGTTATAGGTAGAAAGAAAGAGAGAGGTGAAAAGATTAGTAAGAAAGTAACAAGAGAGTGGATGAGGAATTTGGAAGGAATTTGAGTGTAAAGTGGAGGGACTGTAAGAAAATGTTCTGGAAAGAGGTGAAGAGAGTAAGGCAGGGCGGAAGTGAAGTTATCAGGGGAGTGAAAGATAAAAATGGTAGATTACTAGTGGAGAAGGGAGAAAAAGTGAGCAGATGGTGAGAACACTTAAAGGAATTGTTGAACATAGGGGATTGAAGTAATGCGAGTATAAGTGGCTGGAGAATGGCTGGGAGTAGGAGGGAGGTGAGAAGACAGGAAGAAATCAGTAGGATAGAAGTTGTGGAGGCAATGAAGAAAGTCAAATCGGGGAAAGCCCAAGGAATTAATGGAGTGTGTGGTGAAATGCTGAAGTAAGGGGGAGAGATAGTAGCATAATAGATGTGGAAGATGTGCAGATTGGCCTGGGAGGATGGTAAAGTCCCGGAGGATTGGAAGTCAGGTATAATTATTCCCTTGTACAAAGGAAAAGGAGAAACAGAAGTGTGCGGTAATCATAGGGGCATTTATCTTCTTAGTATAATAGGAAAAGTGTATGGTAGGATACTTATTGACAGAGTTAGAGAAAAAACAGATGAATTAGTTGGAGAAGAACAGGGAGGCTTTAGGAAGGGAAGAGGTTGTGTAGATCAGATATTCATTCTTAGATCTTTAGTGGAAAAGTTTCTAGAGAAGGGAAAGAAGTGTGTGCGGTTTTCATGGATTTGGAGAAAGCATATGACAAGGTGGATAGACAAGGATTGTGGAAAGTATTAAGAATGGAGTAGATGGGAAGTTGTTGAATGCTGTGAAGAGTATGTATGATGGTGCTAAGGTTGCAGTGCATGTGGATGGAGAACTGAGTGAATTTTTCTCTAGAGGTGAATGTAGTGAAGAGAAAAGTGATGGTCTTTGAGAGAGGTAAAGTCAGTGAATGTACCTCGAGGTTAGATGGTGAGGAATAGGAAAATGTGAGTACAGTTAAATACTTGGGTAGTGTGATCATTAAGGATGGAGGTTTGGAGGGTGAAGTGATAGAAAGGGTACAGCAGGGAAGAAAGGTTACTGGTTCCTTGAAAGCAGTGATAAGAAACAGGAAAGTGAGCATGAAAGTGAAAAAGTTACTACATGACTGTATTGTGATACCAACTCTAACGTATGGAAGTGAAGCTTAGACGTTGTTGGAAGGACACAAGTCAAGAGTAAGAGCAGTGGAAATGAGTTATTCTAGAGGAGCCTGTGGAGTCACATGGAGAGACAGGCTGACAAATGAGGATATGAAGGAGCGTTGTGGTGTGGATGTGGATGTGACAGGAAGCGTTAAGAGGAATACACTGAGGTGGTTTTGCCATGTGGAGAGGATGGAGGGTGAAAGACTGACGAAGAGAGTGTATGTGAGTGAGGTGGAAGGGGGAAGAGGGAGGGGGAGGCCGAGGATGAGATGGAGGGATGGGGTGGAGAGGTATATGAGAGAGGGGGGTGTAAGTTGGGACAGGGACAGCGAAATTGCGGGGGACAGGGCGACGTGGAGGCGATTTGTTTGTGGCCACCCCGAATAGGATTGAGGCGTCTGGCAATAGACAGATAGATAGAAGGTTGGGTTGAAACAGGGAATGTGTCATGTTTCCATGGTTTTTCAATCTGTACATGGATGAGGTAATAAAGAAGGTGCAAGGTAGGATAGTGGATGTTAGAATGGCTGTGCTGAGAGAGGGTAGTGTTTGGAGACTCCCTGTACTGTTGTTTGCAGATGATATTGTGTTGTTGAGTGAAGACGAAGGGGAGCTGGAGGGCTTGATGGATGAGTTTGGAAGAGTGTGTAAGAAACGGAATCTAAAGGTGAATGTAGGGAAGAGTAAAGTGATGGTCTTTGAGAGAGGTGAAGTCAGTGAATGTACAGCGAGGTTGGATGGTGAGGAATTGGAAAATGTGAGTACCTTTAAGTACTTGGGTAGTGTGATGAGAAAGGATGGATACTTGTTGGGTGGAGTGCTTGAAAAGGTACAGCAAGAAAGAAAAGTTGCTGGTTCCTTGAACGCAGTGATAAGAAATAGGGAAGTGAGCATGGAAGTGAAAAATTTACAACATGACAGTATTGTGATGCCAACTCTAACGTATGGAAGTGAAGCTTGGACGTTGTTGGCAGGACACAAATCAAGAGTGAGAGCAGTGGACATGAGTTATTTAAGAGGAGCCTGTGGAGTCATATGGAGAGACAGGCTGACAAATGAGGATATAAAGGAGTGTTGTGGTGTGGATGTGGATGTGATAGGAAGCGTTGGGAGGAATACACTGAGGTGGTTTGGCCATGTGGAGAGGATTGAGGGTGAAAGACTGACGAAGAGAATGTATGTGAATGAGGTGGAGGTGTGGAGAGGGAGGGGGAGGCCGAGGAGATGGAGGGATGGGGTAGAGAGGTATATGAGAGAGGGGGGTGTGAGTTGGGAGCATGGCAGTGAAATGGCGAGGGACAGGGCAACGTGGATGCGATTTGTTTGTGGCCACCCCAAACGGGATTGAGGCATCTGGCAAAATATATATATATAGATATATATATATATATATATATATATATATATATATATATATATATATATATATATATATATATATATACATAGATATAGATAGATAGAAATAATATATATATATATATATATATATATATATATATATATATATATATATATATATATATATATATATATATATATATATATAATTACTTGATAACCTAAATCATGGGGAAAGGAAAAATATGATATTTGGGATGGCAGGTCAGGTGAAGAGGGGTAATCGGGATTTTATAGGTGAGCAGTGTGTGAAGAATGATCAAGGAAGGGTAATGGTGAACAGTGAGGATATTAAAGATGCATGGAGAGAGCATTATAACCGGATGTTGAATGAGGAGTTTGACTGGGACAGAGATAGTTTGGAGCCAACAGATCCAGTGTCTGGCCCTTGGCCTTTGATTGATGCTGCTACTGTGAGTGGGGTAATAGGCAGGATGAAGGTAGGGAAGGCAGCAGGTGTGTCTGGGTTGACTGCCGAAATGTTGAAGGCCTCAGGCGATATAGGGGTGAAGTTTGTCACTGACCTGATAAATAGCATTATTGATGAGTGTGTTGTCCCAGATGATTGGCTGAAGAATGTAATTATAAATGTGTATAAATCGAAGGGTGATGCCCTGGAAAGTGGAAATTATAGAGGTATAAAGCTTTTAGATCAGATAATGAAGGTAATGGAGAGAGTTTTAGAAGGTATGATTAGAGAAAGAGTGAATATTGATGAGATCCAGTTTGGGTTTATGCCAGGTAGGGGGACCACTGATGCCATATTCATTGTTCGACAGCTTCAGGAAAAAAATATTGGTAGGAGAAGGGATATTTATTTTGTTTTTGTTGATTTGGGAAAGGCCTTTGACTGAGTCCCTAGAGAAGTGGTGAAGTGGGCAATGAGAAAGCTTGGCTTGGAGGAGTGGCTAGTTAGGGTGGTTATGGCTATGTATGTGGGTGCTCACACCCAGGTAAGAGTGAATGGAGATTTGAGTGATGAGTTTTCCATGAATGTTGGTGTCCATCAGGGGGCAGTTTTGAGTCCCATGTTGTTTATCATGGTACATGAAGCCCTTTCACATGACTTTAGAAACGGACTTTCGTGGGAGTTGTTGTATGCTGATGATTTGGTGTTGATTGCAGAGAACGAAAGGGAGGCGGAGGAAAGGTTTAGGAAATGGAGAGATGGTATGGGGCACAAGAACTTAAGGGTAAATGCAGATAAAACAAAAGTGATGATATCTAGGGTTGGTGGCGGTACTGTCATAGACGAGGGAGAGTGGCCATGTGCAGTTTGTCATAAGGCGTGGGAAGTAATTCCATCTTGTGCGGTGTTTGTGATAAATGGGTGCATAAGAGATGTAGTGGTATCAGAGGTAGACTGAGAGATAATGCTGGATTTTTGTGTACGGCGTGTCGGGGAGAGCAGGTGGAGATTGTCAGACGTGAATGAATTGAACTTGCTGGTGAATCTCTTCTGTGTGTGGAAGAGTTTTGTTATTTGGGAAACATGTTGCGTGCTGGAGGTGGGGCTGGAGCTAGCTTTGTGGCTAGGGTGAGAAGTGGTTGGAAGTTCACGGAGCTCTTGCCTCTCCTGACATTGAGAGGACTCTCCCTGCATGCTAAGGGGTCTTTGTATGCAGCATGTGTTAGTAGTGTAATGCTGTATGATAGTGAGACCTGGGCAGTGAAGGAGGAGGATATTCTTTGGCTCAGACATACAGAAATGACAATGATTAGGTGGATGTTTAGTGCGTCCCTGCGTCCAAGGTCTGGGGGAGCTGGGTTCACAATGGAAGAGTTGAGAGGTAGGATGGGGCTGGAGTGTATTGGTGTTGTGATTGGGAGAGGTAGATTGAGATCGTTTGGACATGTGGAGAGGATGGGGGATGATAATTGGGTAGGAAGGTGAGAAGTGTTAATATTGGGGGTGGGGTTATGAGGGGTAGACCGAGAAAGACATGGGACGAGGTCATTAAGTGTGACATCAGGGTTAAGGGACTGAACAGGGATGCTGCAATGGATCGTGTAGCATGGAGAGCCGCCATTAGGTGACCAAGGCTGATGCATGGAAGCATGTTGGCGTCTTTAAAATACGAAATGAAACGGTATATATATATATATATATATATATTGCCAGACGCCATAATCCTGTAAGGGGTGGCTATTTGACTTTGAGTTAGTTGTTTTACGGGGAGGGGCACTAACCCTCCACCAACCCATTTATTGACAAGTAGGGAGCACGTATGGTTTGGTTATATGGTTACCACCCAGCACTGTAAATGGTTTCTTGGCTTACAGGAAACCATTAGGCTTGTCACTCAATGTAAAGCCACCTGTAAAGGAAAGAAAAGCAATAAGAAGTGACAGGAAAGATGGGAGAAATAGGAAGAGAAGTGGGCAGGCACAGAAAAAGAAAGATAAAGGCTAAGGAAGGAGTAGGCAGCACTACATTAAGTGAGTGGATGATGATCGCCACCACCTACCACAAAGGAATACATATACTATATATATATATATATATATATATATATATATATATATACATACAAATACGTAAACACAAGGCAACATTCCTACGCCGACTGGTTTCGGCATCGGGATGTTGCCTTTAGGTATTCGTATGTTGAAGTTTTGCTGTGCAGTACTGTATTTGTAAGTTATAACATTAGATAAACCTTCTAACCACTTAAAGTGCTTCATATTGATTACCAATGGCAGATGTGGTTGAGAAGATTAGGAGAAATACACTGAGGTGGTTTGGACATGTGGAGAGAATGGAGAATGAAAGACTGACTAAGAGGGTGTATGTAGGTGAGGTGGAGGGAAGGAGAGGGAGGGGTAGACCGAGGATGAGGTGGAGGGATGGAGTTGAGAGGTATATGAGGGAGGAGGGGGTGAGTTTGGGGGAGGGTAGTCAAATGGTGGGTGACAGAGTGACTTGGAAGCGTTTTGTCTGCAGCCACCCTTTGCGGGATTAGGGCGCCGGGCTATAGATAGATAGATAGATAGATAACAGCAAAAGACCACGTTTAGGAGATCTAGGGAGCAAAATAAGGAGTAGTTAAAACTTACGCGGTTTCGCACCGAACGCGCCACGTTAGGAACGAAACCCAAGCATTGGGGGCGAGCTTCCTGTGTGTATATATATATATATATATATATATATATATATATATATATAATATATATATATATATATATATATATATATATATATATATATATATATATAGGCGGTCCTGCAGTGGATACTCAAACGGCTGATGATGATGATGATATATATATATATATATATATATATATATATATATATATTTTCACTGATGACCATCACGTTAGTCGTTAAGATCCTCATCTCTCAAATTGTGGAACAACTGTGCATGATTAACTATGCATGCCACATAATTTCTTGACATGCTAGCTTTCAACTCAAAATTATCGTACAAATCGTACGATAATAGAAAATGGTATCGTACATTGTACCAGAGGCAATATTATCATATGTATACGATAATTATCATACATGTGGCAACACTGGTCAGTTCCCTAGCCTTACCAACCTCCAAACCTCTCTTCTTCACACACTCATCCACCATATCTCTGCACCATCTCCTTGGCCTACCTCGCCTCCTCTCTCCTTGAAATTTGCTCACATTATGGAGGGTGAAAGACTGACGAAGAGAGTGTATGTGAGTGAGGTGAAGGGGGGAAGAGGGAGGGGGAGGCCAAGGATGGGATGGAGGGATGGGGTGGAGAGGTATATGAGAGAGGGGGGTGTGAGTTGGGAGCAGGGCAGTGAGATGGCGGGGGACAGGGCGACTTGGAGGCGATTTGTTTGTGGCCACCCCAAACGGGATTGAGGCGTCTGGCAATAGATAGATAGATAGACCTTTTTCGCCACTCTATTGTTATCCATTCTCTTCACATGATTATACCATCTCGGTACACTCTCTTTGATTCAGGTGTCTATCACAAGATTATTTCTTTGGTTCATTTGTGCTCTTGGCAGACAAAGAAAAAATAATTAAATCTGTCAAGCAAATGACAGTGAAAAACTGAAAATAAATTATGAGTGATACAATGTGAAAAGGTAAAAATTAACCCATCCCATCCCAGTGACATGTATACATGTCCTCCCGGGGCTGTCCGGGGGTCATATATACATGATCTAGTAATTTGTACCATTGTTTGAATACTCAGCTGATTATTTTCACCACCCGCACCCTCTGGCAACCCCCCCACACGCATCCTAGTAATGTTCCAGTTGCCTGCATGCCTGCTTGATGGATAGGCCTATGCAAAAAGATATTCCCATGTCCTGACCCTCGGCCGCCCACCCACGCCCTCTGACTTCCACTCCTATGAAGTCCAAAGGCCCTCGGAGGAAAGGCTTAAGTGATATTGCAATAGGGAGGGAGATAGATGTACAGTCGGCACAACGGAAGTCTGGACCCTATAATTCACACCATATATTTGGTAGGGTCCAGGAAATATTGTAGGAAAATTCCTCTAGTTGGTGGATTTTTTTCTGGTGGTTTCTAGCAACTTTACAGGCTTATCAGCACAAGCTGTGAGAGTATGAGCTCAGTGCCTGCCTGACTTTGGATGGGAGAGTACGTCAGATTTTCTTGTCCTGCCTGGCCCTTGTTAATTTCAAAGCTCTCTTTTTCACACCCTCCTCTGCATTTGTGAATCCTTGGAGATGGGTCCCAAGCCACTAACTAATGTAGAAAAAGCCCGAATTTTAACTATGAGAGAGGAAAATGTAAAAATTAAGGATATTTGTGTTCGAACTGGGCAAGGAAAATCTACCATTATGTCACTCGTTGCAGCTGCCCGCCACCTGCCAAAAAAGAACTATACAGCATCGACTTCAGAAAGACCTCAAGATCCCCAGCCGTACTGTTGCACTGAAGCCACTCCTGACAGAAAAGATGAGGAAGAAACGACTTGAATTTGCAAGACAACCTCAGCACTGGACTGTCCAAGACTGGAGTGAAGTAATGTTCTCAGATGAAAGTACATTTCAGGTGCTTAGCTCACATCAAATCAAGGTACGCAGGCCAGAGGGGACCAACAGGTATGACAGGTGCTACACCATCAAGACCGTAAAGCACAGTCCCTCAGTGATGGTTTGGGCTTGTTTCAGTGCCAAAATGGCAGAGGTGGTACATATTTCTTACCACAAAACTGCACAATGAATGCTGCTCGATACAGTGAGGTTCTGAAGAGGCATCTGTTTGATCATATGGCTATCCACGGGACCTCCATCTTCATGAATGACTCAGCCCCCCTGTCACACTGCTCAAAAAATATTCGCATTCTTCCATGGCCAGGCAACAGTCCCGACTTAAATCCTATTGAAAATGCGTGGAAGGAGATCAAAGAAAAGGTAAAGGCTGCCAAAGTGTCATCAGTGCCCGAGCCCCAGGAGGTTATCAAGCGAGTGTGGTGTCTGGAGATGGATATCAATTACTTCACTAATCTAGTAGATAGTATGCCAAGGAGAATGCAAGAGGTGATCAAAGCCAATGGGGAAATGACAAAGTACTAACGTAAGCACTGAAGTACATTTTCTGTTCATAAATAAATGTTTTCTATGATGATTTGTTGTTGTTTTGGTAGTGCCCTGACTAGGTCCAGACTTCCATTGCACCGACTGTACCATAATAGCCAACTGTGAGTGGGGAAACTGACTCCTCTGAAGAACCAGATTTACCCATGTTGAGTATGGAAAAATATGCATCAGAGGAGGAGAGTGACTGTGAATTCTCCACTGTGCAGTGATATTTTCCGTCTGCAAGATCATCAACCTTTTCTGGTGATGAAGGATCAGATGTAATTGATGATTCTGCAGAGGGTGATATACGCACAGTGAGGAAAGTGGCGGGGGAGGTAGAGAGTGAAGGAAGTGAGGAGGCTGGAGGGAGGAAAAAACGCCGCAGGCTGAGCTGCCGGGCAGAAGCGTGGCGTAGGGTGGAATTTTCCACCCACACACCGTCACCACCACGTTCACCAACACGGCCTGCATCACTTTATGCATCATCACATGCATCACAGTGCAGACCTGCATCACTCCAGGCCTCAACACGTGCCTCACAACGCTGATCTGCCTCTTCATATGCATCACCATGCAAACCTGCCTCACTTCAGGCCCCACCACGTGCATCACCACGCAGACCTGCCTCACTTCAGGCCCCACCATGTGCCTTACAACGCCGATCTGCCACACCACGTGCCTCACCATGCCGACCTGCCTCGTCCCCTGCATCACCACACTGACGTGCCCCACTTCAGGCCTCACCGTGTGCCTCACCATGCCAGTCTGCATCATTACAGGCCTCATCACGTCGGCCTTCATCACTACAGGCCTCACCACGTGCCTCACCATGCCCGCCTGCCTCACCACATGGTGCACAACACTGGCCTGCCTCACCACGTGCCACTTCACCACATCCTAACCCATCTGGTTATATTGGTGCAGGTGCACGGCGGCAGGCATGTGCCTGCCGACTCCCGCCAACACCATGAAAATCATGATTACTGTCACCAGCATCATCACCTGCATCATCTAGTGGTGAGTCAACGGAATTGCCACCACACCGCCATGCTAAGGGCCGTGGCAGGGCACGGGGCAGGTCATGTGCATGACAGGCAAGGCTGGAGCCACGGACTGGTAGGTTTGAAACCTTTGTGTTGGAGGAAGGGACGGGGTTTCGGCCTGTAATACCTGTGTTTGATGACACACACGTAGGTGTGTAGGCAGAATTTCCCAGCAACACAGCATCTTCTGCAGTGGACTTCTTCCTTGCTTTTTTTCACAACAGCAGTGATGGAGTTCATTGTGAAAGAAGTGAACAATATCAGGGATTTCCGCTGCAACTGGGCTGAAACCTCGCACCTCAGATAGAGTGTGAAAATAAAAGAATGGACTGCAAGAAGTGTTAGCAAAATGTATGTTTGGCTAGCATTGACAATGTTGATGCCTCATGTTAGGAAACATAACATATACAATTACTGGCTCGTGGACGATATTGCTGTGATGCCAGTATTCGGTATGTTTATGCCATGTGACTGACATCTTGACATCTTGAGGTATTTATATTTTTCCACCAATATGGGCCAACATCCACACATAAGCTGTGGAAAATTTCCTCGATCCTTGAGATGATGAAGGAGAAATTTCGATAATTTTTCAGGCCATTTCAGAAGGTTGTTATTGATAAGTCGCTTGCTTTGTTCAGGGGACGTCTTGCCTTCATTCAGTACATTCCATCTAAGAGACATCGTTTCGGAATAAAGTTCTTTGTCTTGTGTGATTGCAAGACTCGATACATGCTTGATTTCATTGTGCATAGAGCGAGTGATGTGGTGTTGTCGAAGGAAGATTCCCATGGTTTCTCTGGCTCTGTGGTCAAGAAACTAATGGACAGGTACTTCGGTGGCAACCATAACCTTAAGAATTATAATTATTACACGGCACCAAGTCTTGCAAAGTACCTGCAAGGACACCAAATTGTATCGTGTGGCACTGTCCGTGCAAAGAGGAAGCAATGGCCATCCTTTCCCCAAGTCACCATGAAGGGGAAGTGCAGGACCTTGCAATTAGGTAAACTCCTGGCAATTCACTGGCATGACAAGAGAAAGGTGAATATCCTCTCCACGGTCCACGAGGGTAAGTTGGTTGACACAGGCAAGGTCGATAGAAGAACGAGGCAACCAGTCTTCAAGCCTGATGCTGTTCTGAACTATAATGTGAACATGCGACTCGTCGATAAATCAGATATGCAGATCGGCATAATCTACTATGTAAGGAGGTGCTGTAAGTGGAATAAGCAGGCATTCCTACATGTACTGGACATCTGTGTGCTGAATGCCTTCATTCTGTACAAGGATGTTACACAAACCAGCACATCTCTCAGACAGTTCGAGAAGGATGTGATTTACGGCCTTCTGAGAGGTATGGACAGGTCAGTCCTTCAGTGAAATGTAGGCACAGTGTACAGGAACTGCCTGACCGCCTGCAATGCAGGGACTACTTCAGCAGGCATTTCATGGAAATATGTTGTTTTTTTGTTGAAATAAAAATATGATTTCACTGCTCTGAGTATATTTATGTGAATAATGGAGGCAGAAAGTATGTTTCATGATAAACTCGCAGCCATATTTTATTTGGAAAACATTTGATTATACTGTACATATTTATGATGAAAAATTATAACACAAAGGAAAGAGAAAGTCACAGTGGTATTTCCGTTTGTGGGCAATCTTAAATGACTACCAGTACTTGGTTCACATTTTTATTTATTTATTTATTATTTTCTGCAGTAGTACTTGTAGTGGTAGTAGTAGTGGCAGTATGTGTTGTAGGTGTGGTAGTAATATTAGTAGATGTGGTAGTTATCATAGCAGTAGTTGTGGTAGTGGTAGTTGTAGTATTAGTAGTAGTTCTTGTAGTTTTTTTTTTTATGCGAGGAAGAAGGAACCAAACGCCATGAGCCCGCAGTAACAGTTCCTTCCAAGAGAAAAACAAATTACAATAGAGAGCCAAATTCAAGATCCGATCATTTTGAGATGCCTGGACACACTGCGTTTGAAAGACTGGAGATCATAGGCAGCAAGAAATACAGACAGAGGAAGACAGTTCCAGAGCTGACCTATTGCATAAATGAAAGACTGGGAGTAACAGTTAACTCTTGCATTAGAGAGTTGGACAGAAAAGGGATGAGAGTTTGCTGCCAGACGGGTGCTACGCGCCCGTCGTAGAGGTGGAGGAATGCAAGCAGACAGTTCAGAGGAGCAGTGACCATTAAAGTAGCGATAGAAAAGAGATAACGATGCAACAGTGTGTCGAAGAAACAGAGGTTGAAGGGAGTCAGTAAGAGGAGGAGAGTTAATGAGACGAAAAGCCTTTGCCTCCACCCTATTGAGAAGAGCTGTATGTGGGGAGCCTCCCCACATATGAGAGTTGTACTCCACACAGGGGCGGATAAAACCCCTGTATAGAGTCAACAATTGTGCAGGGGTAAAGAAAGAGCGGAGTTGGCTTAGCACACCCAATCTCTTGGAAGCAGATTTTACAAGAGATGTAATATGATCTTTCCAAGATAAGTCCCGAGTAAATGAAACCCCAAGCATGTTCAAGGATGATGCAGGATTAAGCTGAATATTATTAAACATTAGTGTGTATACCTGTAGAAGATTTTGTCAGGTTGTTAGGTGGTAGTTGTATTTGTACTTCTAGTAGTAATTTTATAATTTCTAGGAGTTGGAATACCCAGACGTCTACTCGATCACCAATGCCAGAATCGAGCAACAATCCTAGCCAAACATACATTTCCATGTGTGTGTGTGTGTGTGTGTGTGTGTGTGAGAGAGAGAGAGAGAGAGAGAGAGAGAGAGAGAGAGAGAGAGAGAGAGTGTCTGTCTGTCTGTAAAGAGAAAGGTCGTTGCTACTGTGACCGGCCTTCTTTCACCCAGTACGACCGACTATGGAAAAATATTCACAAGAACAGTGTTTGTAGTGTATTTCGGTCTCCTGGAATTGTCATAGAAGTGATATCAGTGTGGTGGGCTAGTGTAAGCCTTTGTTGTGTCACCGAACCTCCGCAATGCATATGGGCACCGGGAAAAAAACACCAAAAATTGCCCTCATTCCCCACTCAGTCACTCTTCCTATCTGCACTTCACGGACCATCTGATGTCATCAACTTGAAGTCAAAGGATTGTTGAGTAATATGAAACCTAATTTGTTGCAATTGGTTAAGTATTAACACAGATATGAAGGTTTAAAGATAGCCGATTTTGCCGATTGCTGTCGGGAATGCCCCACTGTGGGAAGCACTCGTGACAACATCTGCCGGACGGGAGGGGTTAATATGTGCCAGCTGGATGTGTCTTGTGTGCTATGCGATCTATCAATGTAATCACTATACCATACACATGCCTTGTTTCAAACCAGGTACTGAATAACTTACCAAATACGCACGTTGTCCACATTAAAAAAAAAAAAAAAGTCGGATTCTCAATGAACATACCAGTTGAAATGTCCAGTGCTATACATGACCTGCGAGTTACAGTCCTTGATCCTCAGTGTATATGATCCTGTCAAGCATTAAACTTTACAAAAAAGAAACTATGTTTTTTTTTACCTCTTTCCATCCTTTTGGTATGCAGCTAACTAAATGCAAACTACCCAACCTTGTCATAACACCAGCTCTGAAGATAAATGTGAAAAGGCTCTTTATGTCAGGGGCGAGGGGGGTGTTTGCATATATCATTATTACCCACCCCACTTCAGAGCCTCCCCAAAGGTGATCTGGTGTTATGAGAATGACCTGTCTTGCCAACACCTGCGTTAAGCAAGCGAAGGGCAGAGATTGGGTAAGAGGGTAAGAGTATGATGGGGATTGTAATGTGTTTGCCGGTTTTGTCGAGGTTTGGCAAACATCCTTCTTGGCATGTATAGGGATTTCGTCTTCGGGTTCAAAGCCATTATTTATATAAGTGACAGCAATTGGATGTAAAACAATTATTAACTTATTATAGAAGTGCATTACTTGGATATGAACCTTTACTTAACATACAACAGCAATACCCTGATATACATTTGGGGGACCTTTGAAATGTTTCTTTGTATATTTCCAATGATAGATATATTTTTTACGAACTCTGTGGTGGATGGGCGTGGCCACCATCCATTTCCTCCATGTAATGCATCCTTCCGGTGACTACCCTGAGTGACAAGCCAAATGGTTTCTTCTAATCTAGGGAAACATATACCATAATGGGTGGTGACCATTTAACCAGATCAACTCTTTCTGGTCTTTTGGGTTCAGGTGCTTTAACTGGATAAGAACCATAAAAGTTTCAGTCTGAGGGTTGTTTCAGGATCACTGCTAAAACAATGCCACTCAGGTTTATTAGGGCTTGTCACCCGTGCCTTAAATACCGGTATTTAGTATCGTGGCTCCAGGCCCCTATCCACTGATGAGGAGAGGAATATTGCATGACAGATACACGAACTTTCCAAATTGCTAAAAGGCTGATTGCCCTCACAGATATTGGCCCTAAGGATGATGAAGCGTGGTATGCTGATGGTCATCATTTTTGACGCCGCATGTGATGCAAGGAGATGTTTGCTTACACCTTTTGCAGGTACAGTTGCTTAAAATACGATCAGACATTCAGTGCACACATATACCTCTATGCATATATGGTTATTCTTCCCTAATTATCAAGTAATTTTCACTCACATATGAGTCAGTCTCGCACTATATATTCCTTCTTGGACTCAACCAGCACGTACTTCATTTCCCTTGTGAACCTATTCGTTGGATACTTTTCCCCCACTGGCCTGTTTCCTCAGGAGCTTAACCTCATGGCCCAATTATCTGCCTCTTACCCACACCTATTGTTTGCCACTAATCCATTTTCTACATGATACTTATACCTCCCCCTGAACTTATGTTTCCCTTATACCAGACCGACCCTCTCTGGACTACTTTCGTCATGGAACTTATTTCACTTCATGACCTGTTTCCTACATGGACGTGCTCCTTATCTGTGGAGACATTTTTTTGCACATTCATATTATCCTGAATGGACTTTTCTTCCTTCTTGGATGAAATTCCTCAAGTAATTAAGTTTCCAGAGGAGATCTATATTCTCATAGATCAATTTCTTTTCCATGTAATAATGGTAATGACAATAGCAATAATAATAATTATAATAATTCTAATTCTAATAATAATAATAATAATCATAATAGTGATGATGATGATAATAATAAAGATATTAATAATAATAACCAGTACACGGCATAATTGTCCAATGAATATTTTGATAAAGAAAAACTTCCCACAGCCATTGCCTATTAGAATCCAAACTATGAAGAGACCTTGACGTCAAGGTCACTGATACTGTGCATGTCACATTAGGCATCACAGTCTATTTGTCGACCAAGTTTGGTGGCTGTAACTTTAATCCTACATGAAAAATTGGGTGTCATGCTGAATATAGGGACAAACTCCGTTTTTTACCCCACCGAATCTCAGAGAATAATCAACCGATTAGCACCATATTCCTTTCTACACTGTGTCAGCCTTCAGTCTATGTTGCGGTAAAATTTTAGCTTCCTAGTTTAACCCACCCCATCCCGACGTTTTCTGGGCAGTGGTACACCCCAGTCCTGACATTTTTGGACCTTTTTTTTTTTTTTTTGGCTCAAACATCTGCTTTTGGTGAGAAACATCGAAAATTCATAGATCAATCGATCACCTGAGGTTTAAAATACTCGATCCAGTTATGAGTTCCTCCTTACCTGACTGGGTTTTCTAACAGGCTGGCACCAAAGAAAACGAGTTCTACGGGAGGGTAGCTATTTTATCCACTCATAAACAGTATTTATTTCTTTACTTGGTACGAATTTATATGCAGTACAAGAGTATATTGGTTTTCAAACAGTAATATAGGCATTATAAGCATTGTTTCACTCACTAACTCATCACCATTCATGACCTTTTTTTCCCACATTACCTGATCATCATTTCTGACTGTTTCTTTCTCTAATGCTATGTAAACTTTGTCCTCCACATTGTCATCGATTAGGGAATCACTCTGGCCCTGAATGTCTTTATTGGCCAGGTCACTGGTAACAGGTGAATTGCTGAAACAATGGCGTGCGGGGGGGGGGAGAGGTTATGCACTGTAAGGCACTGTCCCTGCTTGGCATCTTGTAGAGGAATAGAGGAAGGTGTCCCGTGTATACGTGCCAAAAATCACTCGCGAAATCACTCGCGAAAATTGAAAATTGTGCAAATTATGCAACTTGCAATGTTGCCGCATTAATTCACGTCGCAGGGACATGAATGCACATCATGTGCGGACGTTAATTCACGTCGCCGGGGCGGCGCGGGTTAAGCGGTTCTTGAGATAGTATGGCTGAATCACTTTTTATGTTCAGGGTAACATCTGGAAAGCTGGTTGACTGATTGCCACCGTTTTTGGCCAAAGAAGTGGACAGCTCTCTAACTAAGTTACAAGACTCTAGGCCAAATAGCCTTTGAAATATCGC
>NC_136986.1:9625590-9755590 GCF_032717465.1 Coenobita brevimanus | reverse complement strand
AATGCATTCATTTTCACTCATATTCATTGTATATAAATCATATTTCTTCATATACTATAAATATTTTCATTTAGTAATTCCTTCATTCACTTATTCATTCATTTATTCACTTGCTTCCTATTCTATTAATGTCCTTTTTAAAAAGGGTAGATCTTTCCTCAATTGAATATGATAGTGAAACGGATGATCGTGTGTGTGATGATAGTGTAACGTATCTTCGTAGTGGCAGACATTACAACAAGAATGCCGTAAGTTCTCTGACTACTACTACAGCTACTCTTACTACTCCTACCACACCTACTACCACCTATAGCAACCCTACTACTGCTGCCCTTAATCCAAATATATCGACACAAGATACTCTATCATCTTCCCCAACCGATTCTCTTCAAGTCACACAGCCTTCTCCACAGTATTATCTGCTACATATACACCACCACTAAACCCGATACACACCACTACCACTACAACAGCTCCTTCTCACTCTCCATCTCATCTTACTACAGTGTCTACTTCCTCACTTTCGCAACCTCACCCTCTTCCTACGATGCCGTATCAGGACCCCCCAACTCCCCAGTCCATATAGTTGGATGATGCTAACCGACCCAAAATTAAAGGAGAGGACAGCACACTCTTCATCTACGACTTCCTCAGAGAGGTTGAAACAGACATTCGTAATCGGCGAATCACAACTGAACCTCTAAAAGTTTCTTGTCTTATGGATTGACTACACCAGGGCAGATCACTAATGGGAGCCGCTATTCCTGCGGGGCACTATGAAGATTCTCACACATTTGATGCATGCTGCCAACAATTAATTCAGCTTTGTTGTCAACATTTCAGTGCTGGATCTCTCATCGGTTTGACAAATCTTAAACAGATGGAAGAGGATATGAAAATACCTCTCCAACATGCAAGGGTAATTGAAGCAGCCACTATGATGAAGGTGACGAGTTCTGGAATGCGCCAACTGTTTCGTGGTACTCAATGGGTAACCGAAGTTAATGGCCAGCTTATGGTTACACTAAACAATTTTGGAGATTTGTGGGGTTACCTAAGATTTATTAACTGGCTCACTGATCACGGGAGGAAAATAGCCCTAAAGATTGGCTTTAATCATAGTGACAAAATAGTTAACATCTCAAAGGCCACAGTAGAAAGATCGGCATCAAACATCACTCTCCAGGCCAGTAGTCACACCTCAGCCTCTCACTCTGCAGGCAGTACTGCGAGAGTACTGCACACTACCACCACTTCATCGGCTTCCTCACGTTCACGGCCAACTACGACAGGCAAAGCTAGTAATCGTTCTCACTCACAGTATGAATAACCATCTAGTGGTTGTGACAAATCTAATGTGTGACGAAGCAAACAATCCTCGATTGTGTGCTGACACTGCGGTAACGTAGGTCAATGAGAGTCTAGTTGTGGATGCAAACAAGGACGATTTTGCTCACAGGAACAGCAGCACACACCTTCATGATCCCATCATCTTACATGCAGATATCACAAGAATAGTACAACTCACTCCACTGACGAATGTCGCAACCTTAAGAGCCGTCAGGGGAAGAGAAGTGCTCACATCGGAAAAATGTAACATAACAGCAAAAGTTCCGCCAGTACCAGAAAGTAAGGTAACAGAAGATTTACTCCCCATTTGCCAGGTGGGTCACATAACTTCTTTAGGCCTAGTCATTCTTGGATGGAGCAAAGGGGTACAAAGTTCTTTCTTCATGGACACCAGATCTATGGTAAATTTGATCTCCGATACCTCTCTAAACAACAGTAGGGAAACAACTAAAAGGTTCGGGCTCCTCAAACCACCTGACATTTGCCTATGCGGCATGGATGGCTCAGAATTTCAGGTCAAGGGAAAATTCATTTCAGAAGTACAACTTGATAAGGCCTTAAAACCTTTAGACGCTGAATTTCACGTCACCAATGATCTTAAATATCCAGCAGATACTCTTATTGGCTTTCTGACAATGGCTGAACACGCAATTGCCCTATTACCGGCTTGTCATAGCACAGATATTAATGGGTTCCCTATATCTAGCATGGAATATCCACATCCAGTACTCTCCCAAATGAACTCAGTCATTCACTCTCACATGATTCCACCATTACCTGAGAGTAAAGAGGTAGACACACTGCTACTTGAACAGCCAAATTCACTAGCATCTACTACTACACCCTCTAAACATTCACCGGTGGATACAACCCTCTGAGCATTCAACTGTGGATCATGTCAACCCTTCTAACAGTGGCACATTTGCCGATCAGACATGTCTCACTTAACTACCCCACATAGTGTGACTGATGTTTTACAACACTCAGAGACAAGGCATGCAGTAACAAATCAGTGCACAATTTTATTACCGCATAAATTTACCAATTTACCAAAGTCTCTGTTCGTGTTGTGGGTGTGAAAGCAGGAGTGGATGTACTAACCCTACCTGAGACGTGTTGTGCGGATGGATTAGCTTATGAGTCGGCATTGTGTACAGTGGTGGAGGATAGCTTATGCTACATGTACTTTGCCAACAACTGTGTTTTCTCCTCCCTAGAACTATTGAGTGGCTACTGGCAAGTAGAAATGGAGGAATCATCTTGTCCAATCACTGCCTTCAGCACCCCATCCGGGCATTACGAATTCCACAGACTCCCATTCGGCTTGAGAAATGCACCATCGGCGTTCATTTGATTAATTCAAACAGTTTTTGCCGGCATGATAGGTCACTCAGTCTTTGCCTATCTAGACGATGTCATAATCGCCAGTCACTCTGTAGAGGAACAGTTAGCAAAATTGGCCAAAGTGTCCACTAGACTCAAACAAGCTGGGCTTAAAATCAAAATATCAAAGTGCCACTTCTTACATAAGAAAATACAATTCCTAGGACAAGTCGTTGACACTCACAGTATTCATACATCAGATGACAAGGTCAGAGCCATAACAAACTTCCCTGCTCCAACCAACACCGATGCAGTATGCAGTTTTCTCGTCGTTTTATATAAGGGTATGCCCAAATAGCTATGCCGTTAACAAAACTGTTAAAGAAGGATGTACCTTTGGTGTGGGCTGATGAACAAGCGACTGCATTTACAACCCTGAAAAATGCCCTAGCACAAGACCCAGTTTTGGGATTCCCTGATTATTTACAACCAATTCTTCTCTGTACTGATGCTTCTGGAGTGGGCCTAGGTGCCATTCTCATGCAAAATGACATCCGAAGGAAAGAAACGTGTCATTGCCTATGCCAGCCATGTGTTAAACTCCACAGAAATGAATTACAGTGTAACTCATTGGGAAGCTCTAGCCGTGATCTGGTCTCTAAAACATTTCTGCGACATCATCTGCAGTTACCCTGTTCACATCAAAACAGACCATCTTCCCCTGTGTGACCTGTTTTGGGGACGTAACCTTACCAGTTGACTTGCACGTTGGGCAGTCACTGTGAATGACTATAATCCAACATCTGAATATGTTCCTGGGAAGTCCAATGTCGTAGCCGATACCCTTCCTCGGCATGTAGCCACAGTCTCGACTGGTTGTGACGTAAACTTAGCGTTCAGTTATGACACACTCCATGGGTTCCAGATTGTGGATCCCATATGGTCACATGATATATACTTTCTAGAGTCCAGTGATGGTTCTTCTTTGCCCAAGTTTCCAATTTCTACCTTAACAATGAATTGCTCTATAAACACTCAATACTCAAAGGTAACAACGTACCCCATCGAGAAGTTAAGCAACTAGTCATTCCAACAGACTTGATTCCTGCAGCTCTTCATTTAATCCACGACACCCCACGTGCATCACACCCTGGCAATGACAGAAGCTTATGGAAAGCACGTCTTTTTATATTATTGGCCCACTATGCGAAATGATATAGAAGCACACTGCAATGCATGTTTATCTTGAACCCATCACAAGGGAACAATCAGTCAACCAGCTCCTATATTGCAATACCCAGTACCATCAAGGCCTTGGCAAACTGTCTTTCTCAATCTTCTGAAGCTGCCTCGTACAGAATCTGGCTTCGTCTATCTATTAGTGGTAGTAGACCATTTTTCTAGATTCGTTATCTTAGACTCATTGCGTGACAAATCTTCTAATGCACTGGCACATGCCTTTGTTATTTTCATAATTTGCCTTCTATCAACACCAGAAGTCATTCTAATTGATAATGGGTCAGAGTTCAACAATTCAGTGCTGGAAGAAATTTGTCTTCGATATGGAATCAGGAAATGCAACATAGTTGCCCATCATCCAGCCTCAAATGGCCTAGTAGAGCGCCAGAATAGTAAGATATTCGAGAGTCTGCATCACATAGTGGGAGATCACACTTCCACTTGGAAGAGTGGATCCCACGGATAGCTGCTTCCATTGATTCATCCATCAGTAAGTCAGTTGGTGAAACACCATACTTTGTCATCTATGGCTTTCAGTTATTCCACATACATCCACTTTCGCACCCTCAAGCACCTGGACAATCTCTCTCTCTTTCACCTCATCATTCGCTCCCCTTACATTCCATGTTCCAAAAACCATGTCCTTTGTCCGGTCCTTGGTCGTCATCGTTTGGTCAGTCCTTGTCTGAGGCTTACTGTTTGCTCTTTTAGTTAGTTGTTTTCCGGGGAGGGGCACTAACCCTCCGCCAACCCTTTTAGTCGTCTTTTACGACAAGCAGGGATACTGGGGGAGTATTCTTGAAAACCCCCCCTACCCCCAGGGGGTTGATTCTTCTCAACCCTCTAAATGTTTGAACTGTGGAGGAGCACATGCAGCCTCCTCAAGGGATTGCGAAGTATACAAATATGAATACGAGATTATTTCTGTCCGAACGAAGGAGAAAATTTCCTTTTCTGAGGCAAAGGCCAGGGTAAGGGAGCGGTTCATTCGCCCTGGGGTTACCTTTGCTGCTGCGTTGTCTCGCCATAAAGCTACCCGGCTGGTGCCCCTGCCATCACACAATGCCCTATCAAATTCTCGGGGTTCTACTTCCCGGCCTTCTCGCTGGGGGGGTTTCACTGAGGGAGTGCAGTCTGGAAGCAGCTGTGCTTCCTCCAGGGAGGTGCCTTCTGTCTCTGGGGGTGTCCCCTCTGCGGTGGTTCTTCCAGCGTCTGGGAGTGCCTCCCCCATCCCAGTTCCTCCGGTTCCTCCTGTGACAAACACCCGTGTTGATGCTACACCTTGCTTTGACACATCCATAACTCCAGATGTCCTTCCTGTGCATCCTTGTCCTGACATATCCAAAAAAAACAGCGTCTCTCATACTTCTGTATCAGCTGCTACTCCCGTACCGACTGCTGCTCGTGTACCATCTGCCCACTCTGCTACTGTTGCTCACTCTTCTTTACAGTGTGGCACTATAGTTTCTAATGCTTTAAGTTCTGGTGCAGAGATGGAGGTTGCATCTGCCAACCTCAAACGAGTGAGGAGTGAGGAGTTTTTGGGTGACTCCCCTCCTTCTAAGGTTCAAACTTATGTACCACATGAGGATTCTGAGGGGGCTCTTCGCTCGACAATCCAGCCAGTGGTGGCGTCTAAGTCTGTGGGTGTTCATGATGGCCCTTCTAGGATTCCCGTCCCTGCCTCTTCCTCAGGTGTGGTGGGGCCTGGGTCTTTAGATACTCATAGAGCTCAGTCGCTTGCTCCCTCTGATTCGTCATCCAGCGGCCAACCTTTGGATGATTTGGTTGGGGGGGGTTCGGTTGGCCCCGAGGTGCCAGCTGAACCCTCACATGGGTGTACGGAAGGGGCACGTGGGTCTTCCAAGAAGGTCTCTGTGCTTCGGACTCATTCTGGCGATGGGCGAGACATGTCTCGGGGTAAGGGTACTTCCACCCATGGAAACTCTAAATCTTCATTGCCTTCTCAGTTGGTGAGGCAAAGCTCCACGCCTAGGAAGAAGGGCTTTCACTCCCTTCCCAACGAGGTTGCTACATAGCTTTCTAAGTTCATAATATTTAATACTAATCACTATGGCTCAATCGGTACCAGTCTGTCATCTGTGGAACTGTAGAGGTGACATGGCAAATTGGGAGGAATTGCAGTTATTACTCTCTGCTCTGAACCCACTATGTATGTGTGTTCAGGAGACAATGGTGGGGAACAGACAGTTCCCTTCCATTAGGGGCTATAAGGCCTTCCATGCATCTCCTCCTGGTGGTCACAGCAGTGGATGTGCAATTTTGTGCCGTTCTGATGTCTTCTTTATTTCCTTTGAGATTCAGTCCCCCTTTCAAGTTCTAGCAGTACAGACGCACGTTGGGAGGTGCTATACCATCTGTTGTTTGTACCTTCTACCTTTCGTTCCTGTTATACGTGCTGATCTAAAAACCCTTATCAGCCAACTTCCACCCCCTTTCCTACTTCTTGGTGACCTTAATGGCCCCCATCGTTTGTGGGGTGACTCACTTTCAAATCCCTGGGGTGATCTTCTTGCCTCTTTGGTTGGGGATTTAGATTTGGTTGTCCTAAATGATGGAAGGCCGACCCATTTTCATGTTCAGACTGGCACGTATTCTGTCATTGACCTTACCATCTCCTCTAACTATGCCCTTGATTTTTCTTGGGAGGTTTTGGATGATCTACATGGTAGTGACCATTATCCTGTAGTGGTCCAGCCTACTCTCTCTGTTCCTGTAGCCAGTCTGCCATGCTGGTGTCTGGACAAGGCTGATTGGTCTCTCTTTGAGGAACTATGTGTATTTGCCAACAGGGTTACTGATTTTTCAACTATTGATGATGCCGAATGTTATTTTACCAAGACCATTTTCTCAGCAGGGGTTCATTCTATCCCACGGACTTCTGGTGTTTTTTCCCGGAGATCTGTGCCATGGTGGAATGATGACTGCTCCATAGCAAAGGAACTTACAAAGCAGCTGCTCGTCGGTATTTTGCCAATCGTATTGTTGTTTTTCTAAAAATACAGTTTCGCAAAGCACGTGCTCACTATAGATGGATCATGAAGAATGCTCGCCGTAACTCGTGGAGGTCGTATGTTTCTACAAATACATCTTCAACTTCAATGTCTGTGGTGTGGAAAAAGATGCGCAAGATTTGGTAGGTTCTCGCCCCCCCTCCCCTCCGGTGTTGCGTCTTCACGGAGAACTTGTGTCCGCACCAGATGCAGTAGCCTCTGCTTTTGCAGATCAGTTTTACGCTGTCTCCACAAAGGATCCTTCTCAGCCATTTGCCACCTTTCGTAGGAATCAGGAGAGGCTGGGTCTTGACTTTCGCTCTCGTGGCGGAGAGCCGTATAATTTACATTTCAGCCTCTGTGAGCTGCGTGCTGCCCTTTCAGAGTGTCGTGCACTGCTCCTGGGCCTGACGATATTCCATACGCTATGCTGCGTCATCTTCTGACTGATTCACTTCAGTTTTTATTGGACCTTTTTAACAGGGTTTGGAGTGAGGGCTCTATTCCGAGGAGTTGGAAGTTGGGTATTGTCCTCCCCTTTCCCAAGCCTGGTAAAGACCATTCCCAAGTCTCCAACTATCGCCCTATCACTTTAACATCATGTGTGTGCAAGCTGTTTGAAAAGATGGTCAATGTCAGGCTTATGTGGTTTCTGGAGAAGGGTTGCTTTCTCTCTCCGTCGCAGAGTGATTTCCGTAAATTACGGTGCACTTCAGACAACCTTATCAGGCTCGAGGCGTCAATCTGTGAAGCTTTTGCCTTCAAGCAACATCTTGTGGCTGTGTTTTTTGACCTTGAGAAGGCTTATGACACTGCCTGGCGCCATGGCATCCTCCAACAACTTCATGCCTTTGGTTTACATGGTCGCCTGCCTGTGTTGCTTGGAGACTTCTTGACTGATTGTGTATTTCGGGTCCGTGTGGGTTCTACCCTCTCTGCGCCACTGTGCCAGGAGGAAGGTGTCCCACAGGGGAGTGTCTTAAGTGTTTCCCTGTTTACAGTGGCCATTAATGGTATCATTGACACTGTGCCTGCTGGGGTATCCTCATCCCTTTATGTGGATGACTTAGCTGCATGGTTTTCTGGCTCCTGCATATCTGCAACTTGCCTTGGACAAGATTTCTGCCTGGGCCACTTCCAAGGGTTTTCGGTTTTCCCCTTCAAAGACTGTGGCTATGCACTTCTGTAGGATGAGAGGGGTACACAAGGACCCTGATCTCAAGCTTTGTGGCAGGAGACTCCGTTGTGTGACAGAGACGAAATTCATGGACCTGACTTTTGATTGTCGTTTGACATGGCTCTCACACTTGGCAAATCTTAAAACATCATGTATGAAGGCTCTCAATCTATTGAGGGTTCTGTCCCATACCTCTTGGGGTGCTGATCGAAGGACACTCTTGCATTTGTTTCAGGTATTTGTAAACTCTAAGCTGTCATATGGCTGTGAGGTATATTCCTCTGCTACAGAATCAAGACTAAAAACTCTAGATGTTCTCTATCATGATGGTCTTTGCCTTGCAACTGGGGCTTTTCGGTCCTCTCCAATTCCCAGCTTATTGGTGGAAGCTGGTGTGCCTCCCTTAGATCTACTGCTTCAGTCTGTTGCAGTATGGTGCTGGCTCTGGATTCGTCGCCTTCCAGACTCACTTGTCTGTGAGGGTGTGACGAAACAGTCTTGTCTTTTGTGTTATAGTAAACACCCGCGCATGCCTCGTCCATTTGGCTAGAGGGTTCAGGATATAATGGAGGGGTTTGGTTTGTCGGCAGTACTTGTCAGTCCTGTTCGGATCCCGAGGGCTGCGCCTTGGATATTGCCCAAGGTAACTTTCTGCAGGCCTATTGCAGGTTCAAAGGATTTTGTCGCTCCGCAATGTCTTTTAAGGTTATTTTTAGAACATTCTTCTAGTCATGGTGGTTCTTTGCCTGTGTATACTGATGGCTCTAAATCCGCATCAGGTGTAGGTTTTGGAGTGGTATTTCCCAATTTTAGCCGTGGAGGTAGTCTTCCTTTGGTTGCCTCAGTCTTTACTGCAGAGTTGTCAGCCATCATTTTAGCCTTGAAGTTGGTGTTTGTTCATCCCGACAATTATTTTACTATTTTTAGCGACTCTCAAGGGGCGCTTTTGGCCCTGGACTCTTAACTCTTCCCATCCCTTAGTTTTAATTATTTTGGAGTGGCTATTCCTCATTCGTCATCGGGGGAAGAGAGTGGATTTTTGCTGGGTTCCCGCACATGTTGGTGTGGTGGGGAATGAGACTGCGGATGCATTGGCCAAGGCTGCGGCTACTCAACAGCCCCCAACAGAATATCCGCTTCCTGCATCTGATCTAACACCTTACTTGTGGGACAGAATGCATGTGTGTTGGCAGAGACGCTCGGATGGTGTTGCTCATAATAAGCTGAAAGAAGTCTTCCAGAGAGTGGTTGTGCCAAGGGTTCTCCCTTCCATGCCTCGGCGATTGGAGGTAGCTCTTGCTAGGCTTCGCTTTGGGCACTCTCGGCTTACACATGGGTTCCTGATGAGTGGCGAGACTCAACCGTACTGTGATGATTGCTTTGTTCCCCTTACTGTCCGTCACTTGCTGGTCGAGTGTCCAAGTTTGGGGGACCTGTGTCGGAGATTCCTTCATAGGCATACAGGAGTAGATGGTGCGTACTGTCTCTCCTCGATGCTTTGTGGAGCCCATAGCGATTTTACTGATGTTCTTGGTTTTCTTCAGGAGGCGGGCCTCCTTCCACTTTTATAAGAAATTGTTTTCTCTTTTAACTCTTCTTTTATTATTTTCAGTGTATTATTTCTAGAAAAAGTTATTAACTTTATATCGATTATGCACTATTTATTTGCCATGTGTTTTAGCTTGTTGTCCGGCGGCATATGACCTTAGCAGTTGCGCCGCCAGTTTCCGCTACAATCAATCAATCAATCAATCAATCCTAGCACTTGTGCTTTTGATGGGGATATTGAAAAAAAATCATCTTCCCTCGTACTGGACTGTGAATCCAGTAATGGTGACACCATTTTTTGGTAAGGTGATGGGAAAGAATCATTTTCAGTACATCCTGAGCCGTCTTCATTTTTTTTGACACCCTTGACCCTGCTAATGCAAACATGGACAGGATGAGGAGGATACGTTTGGTTTCTGATCACCTTTGACAGAAATTCCGTACCTCCTCTCCATACTGAGACCTTGTCACAGATGAGAGTCTAGTGCTATGGAGAGGTAATATTGCTTTTTGTCAGTATATTCCCAGCAAAAGACACAGGTTTGGCTTCAAAATCTTCATGATGTGCGACTGTAAGACTGGATATGTGGAGGACATTGTCCTGTACACAGGTGTTCGTACGGAAATCACAGAAAATAGAACTTTGGGACTCTCAGGGGCTGTGGTAAAAATGATGATCGAGGAATACCTTCATCGTGGGCTCGTCTTATACCTCGATAATTGGTACACAAACCCCCTTCTGGCCAGGTACCTTCACCTGCACGAAACTGGTCTGTGCGGCACTATAAAGAAGAACCGTCGGCACATGGTGAAGGTGGCGAGGAAACTTCAGAAAAATTAGGTTGTTTTTTACAAAGCACATAATATCCTCGCAACGGCATGGCACCACAACCGCGAAGTATTCCTCCTCTCGTCTGTTCATTGGCCCCTTGTACACCGCACAGGCAATATAGATTACAGGGCAGAAGGGCAGCACCAAGTCTGGAAACCAGAACCTGCCTTGGTGTACAACGTGAATATGCGACAGGTGGATCAATCAGACACCATAATTTCCAGCGTTGACTGTGCCAGTCCCACGATGAAGTGGTATAAAAAATTATTCTTCCATCTCCTTGAAATCACCGTCCTCAACACTCACTATCTCCACGCACAGACCACTGGCATCCAAGACACATTCAAGGGCTATATTCGCGAGCTGGTGGGGGAGATAGTGGGGGATTATGGGGAAGATATAAGTGCTGCTCGCCACTGCCACACCGCCGCCACACCTCTCCGCCTCACCTCTAGACACTTCCCCAAAATCCTCCCTCCAAGTGCAACACGTCAGAATCCCCAGCTAAGGTGTCACGTGTGTGCAAACAGCACTGTAAGGCCACGTACTCAGAGGAAGGACTCAAGGTATATGTATATATGTGCCAAGTGTGATGGAGAACTGTGCAAATACCCGTACTTCGATGAGTACCACACTCTGGCTGACTATTGAGAAACACTAGTGTTGTAATGACGAGCGATAAAAAGACGCTCAAAAAGTGTTGTAAATACGAAAAAAGACGCTCAGGAAGTGTTACTATAAGTACTGCATACAGTGATGACATGTAAATATTTTCTCTTAAGTGTAAGGACTGAAAAATTTTACGTATGTTCTCGTAAGTGTTAGACGATATATTCACAGTGAGAGGATCAAAAATACTCTGGTAATGTCTGTGTATACTGAAGGCATGTTGTAAATAATTTACTGTAAATGAATGGGCTGTACATTGTGAAGTAAAGTTATGCATATTTTCTCGTAACTGCAAGACAATGCATTCACAGTGATACATATAGTGGTGCATGAGTAAGTGATTTTTTCCACAAAAGACACGATCGCTTCATGAAATAATATATATATATATTTTTCTTTGTGGGTAAGAAGTGGACAGAAAAGTGTTAAGACCATTCCTATACCTTCCCTGAGTCACGTTGGTGGGAATTCCTGAGTTTACCTTGCATAGAAAAAGAGTTTTCTCTCACCACCACTGAGGATTCCCCTCCCGCTCACACCCGTGGGCGGCCAGAGAGACTACTGAAAACGCACTTCAAGTCTCCAGTGAGTTTTCGTATGGTCATATTGTTTTTTTTCACATCAAAATCTATCATTTTAGCCAAAAAAAAAAAAAAAAAGTAAAACTTGGCCGGCACGGGGGTGACACTTAGGGCTGGGAGTGGCCAGCATGCGGCGGGTTAATCATGCTTGTTCTAATGCTGTCTGCAACAAGGAGAGGGCCTATTAAAGGTACCAGAGCCAACCCATCCCTGAATAATATCTCGTTCATGTTTCTGCCCGGAATCGAGCTAAGTCTGTTCTTAGCAGTGCTAAAAATAATTTCATCCATTCTAAATGCTGTCTACTCTCCAACTCGAATTCTTCCCACTCCTTCTGGCACCTTGGCAAAAACCTTTCTAAGAAATTTACCTCATCATCCTTCCCTCCTCTTTTCTGTTCTGATGGCTCTGTACCTATTTCTTCTACTGACAAAGCTGATCTTTTCACACAGATTTTCTCCTGCATTTATGCCTTAGATGATTCCGGTGCTGTTCCTCCATCACTTCCCCCCTCAGACTTCCTCATGGCTGACATGAAAATTTCTTCAGCTGATGTATTTTCTGCCATCACTGGCCTCAATACTAACAAGACATATGGGCCTGATGGAGTTCCTCATGTTGTCCTCAAGAACTGTGCTTCACTGCGAACACCCTGCCTAGGAAAACTCGTTTGGCCTTGTCTGTCAACTTGTACCTTTCCTTTATGCTGGAAGTTTGTTCTCATTCAGCCAGTCCCAAAGACGGATGACCATTCCCTACCTTCTAACTATTGCCCAATTGCTTTAACATCCTGTGTCTGAAAAGTTTTTGAGTCAATTCTTAACGGAGAAAAATTAAAGCATCTTTCCTATCACAACCTTCTTTCTGATCGTCAGTATGGGTTCCATCATGGATGCTTCACAGGTGATCTTCTGACCTACCTTTCAGACTCCTGGTCATCCTCCTTTCGGGACTTTGGCGAAAGCTTCGCCATTACACCTGAAATCTCAAAGGCATTCGATCGAGTCTGGCATAAATCTTTAATTTTCAATCTGCCCTCTTACGGTTTCTATCCTTCTATCTGTGCCTTCATCTATAGCTTCCTTTCTGGCCATTCAGTAGCCTCTGTTGTAGATGGCCATCGTACTTCTAGATCTATCAACAGTGGTGTTTCTCAGGGCTCTGTCGTATCACCAACTCTCTTCCTTTTATTCATCAATGATCAAAGGCTTTTGATCAAGTCTGGCATAAATCTTTAATTTCCAAACTGCCCTCTTACGGTTTCTATCCTTCTATCTGTGCTTTCATCACTAGCTTCATTTCTGGTCGTTCTATAGCCGCTGTTGCAGACGGCCATCGTTCTTCTCCTAGATCTATCAACAGTGGTGCTCCTCAGGGCTCTGTCCTATCACCAACTCTCTTCCTTTTATTCATCAATGACCTTCTAAGCTGTACTTCTAACCCTATCCACTCGTACATTGATGATTCCACCCTTCACCTTTCCATTCGGTTCGCGCAACATCCATCTCAGCAGTTACTTCAACAAACAAGGGATGAGGCTATGACACGCATAATGTCTGACTTGGCTCGTATCTCTGACTGGGGTAAAAATAATCTTGTTTTTAATGCATCAAAAACTCAGTTTATACACCTATCAACCTGACACAGTCTTCCACAGGAGTACCCTCTAATGTTTAATAATATCCAGCTCAATCCTGCATCTTCATTGAACATGCTTGGGGTTTCATTCACTCGGGACTTATCTCAGATAGATCATATTGCATCTCTAGTAAAATTTGCGTCCAAGAGATTAGGTGTGCTAAGCCGACTCTGTACCTTCTTTACCCCCGAACAGTTGTTGACTTTTTACATGGGTTTTATTCGCCTCTGTTTAGAGTACATCTCTCTTGTGTGGGTAGGCTTCCCACATACAACTCCTCTCAATAGGGTGGAGTCAAAGGCTTTTCGTCTCATCAACTCTGCTTCTCTTGCTGGCTCCTTTCAACCTCTGTCTCTTCACCGCACTGTTGGCTCTTTTTCTGTTTTCAATTGCTGCTTCATTGGTCACTCTTCCTCTGAACTCTCTGCTTGCATCCCTCAACCTCTACGATGGGTGCGTAGCACCCGTCTAGCAACAAACTCTCATCCTTTTTCTGTCCAACTCTGTAATGCAAGACTTAACCGTTACTCCCAGTCCTTCATTTATGCAACAAGTCAACTCTGAAACTGTCTCCCTCTTTCTGTATTTCCTACTTCCTATGATCTCCAATCTTTCAAACGCATTGTGTCCAGACATCTCGTAATAACGGATCTTGAATTTGGCTCCCTTTTATATTCTTTCTGTTTTTTTTCTTGGAAGGAACTGTTTGCAGGCACCAGGCCTTTGGTTCCTTTTTCCTCGCATAAAAAAAAAAAAAACACTTCTCACAAGCACTGGTGCTATACAAACTTTACTAACTGGTATTATACTTAATGATTTACAACACTTCACTGTTATTACAAGTTCTGATGATAAACAAACTTCAATAAACACTTCACTGTTTTCACAAGTACCGAAAAATATATAAACTACACTGACACTGCACCGACACTCAAACTCAACTGAAAATCGACTGAACTTCAATCTGAAGTGAAAACCGACTGAACTTGTTCTAGTCTCTTATCCATCCTTATATAAGCTTAAAATATGCCAGAGTTGTCTTACATTACATAACACTGAATCATTTACCATACGAACTTGAATTATATAATATAACAAGCAATCACTTAAATACAACATTATAAAGAAAAAGAGCAAAAATATTAATGCACATCTTTCAAAATAACTATGCTCACAAACAGCAGGCAAACTGGCAACTGACTCGTACCGGAACTAGCTACTGTAAACATCAGGAAACGTCGAGAAAAATCTCGGCTACCTAACTGGCAAATCTCGCTTCTTAACAATACATTAGTGTATAATTATATTCTTACACTTTATCATGCCTCATTTTTTACAGTCCTTTCCCACACTGGTTCATAGCAAATTACAACCACTATACATGTACAAAAATAGGTATTCTCTTGAACTGGACCAAGGAGAAATTAATCTGCACACAAAAAGTTGTTTAGTTTCAGGAGAAACAACAGTTCAAACAAGTCATCATTCATCGCTCACGGCGTCATAGTACACGACCGGCAGCGCCGAACAGTCTTTCTATGGGGTGCTAGATGCGACGGCAGTATTCTTCTGGATGTAGAGCATTCTTAGGTGCCGATACTTCTCTTGTAGGATATATATATATATATATATATATATATATATATATATATCATCATTATCATCAGCCGTTTGAGTGTCCATTGCAGGAGGAGCCTATCCCGACCGAAGTGGGAACGATACAGCCTACGTATCTCTACCAAGTTATATATGATGATGACTCGACCCTTCATAATTCTTTCACATTTAGTACCTCCTTTACACAGTTTGATATTACAAATTCCCAAATAAACACAGCAATTTCTCTGAACCAGGACCTTTCTAAAATTAATCCATGGGAACCGACAAATCTGGTCTCATTTAATGCTCAGAAAATTAAATACATTAACTTCTCCAACAGAAATAATCCTTCAGACTCTCACATAATTTTAAATGATGTCACTATTCCCATATCCACTACAATTGATATCCTAGGTGTTACTCTAAACCCCAGCCTAAGCTGGACAACTTATGTTAAATCCCTTCCTAAAATTGCTTCCAAAAAGATGGGACTTATCTATAGAGTTCGTGAGTTCTTCACTGACGACCAGATGGCCACGATATACAAAAGTCATGTGCGTTCTCAGATCGAATAATGTTCACCACTGTCGAGTGGATGTGGAGCGGTTGCATTGAGGCAGTTGGACAAAATTCAAAATAAAGCCATTAGATTAATTAATAATCCTGCCATTAGGCAGGACCTTCCTCCATTATCAGTACGTAGCCTAGAGATGTTGCTTCTTTAACATTATTTTATCGATATTTTTACCGTAAGTGCTCTGACGAACTGGCTTCAATTGTGCCTTCCCTTCACATTTCTCCCGAAATACTCAGGCAGCTGGGAGCGCCCATGAACTCAAACTCACTTCCACCCAATGCAGAACCTCTGCTTATCAAAATTCATTTATCCCCAGAACTACTACTCTCTGGAATTCACTTCCTGGGAGTTGTTTCCCACAAACATTTAATCCACTTCAATTTAAATCCAGTTGTTATAAATATCTTTTGAATGGAAGATGCCGTCAGGTACATGGACTTATTTTTTTCCCTTTGTTCTTCCTTCGTCCATTCATTCTCTCTCTCTCTCTCTCTCTCTCTCTCTCTCTCTCTCCAAGCTAGTGCAGATTCACTTAGGACCTCCCCACACAAGGTATTAAAAAACACAGCAGTCATAGAATATGACAATGTTTGTTTATGAAATGCCATTCATTAATATGAAATAATGTTTCCCTTGTTTTTCAGGACCAGTTGGATGCATTTTGGCATGGAATCACTTAAATCTCTATTGTAATCTAAGGACATTTCTTTGCACCAAACATTTGTCAGTTCAGTCTTGAGGTTGTCAAGATTGGGTGTCTTCTTCTCTGCCATGATTTTTTTCATCTTTGCCCGGCAGTTTTCTATCGGATTCAGATTCGGACTGTTGCCAGGCCAGTCGAGGACCTCAATTTGATTATCCTAAAGCCATTTTGTCACCTTTCTTGATCTGTGACATGGAACTGAATCGTGCATGAAAAAGTTGCACTCATAAATAGCAAAAAAGTTTAACAAATTATCTTTCAGAACTTGAATGTACCGGCCACCATTCATCGTCAAGCTCTTGGGAAGAAAGTAGAGGTCTCCCCTTCCCAATTCACCTGAGTAACTCCCCCATACCATTACTGATTATGGGTGCTAAACAGTCGGCACCATGTAAGCAGAGTCATATCGACTACCGGAGGTAGGGCAATGAACCTTGGCAAAACGCACCTGGAACACTTGAAATGTGCTTTCATTGGAAAACACAGCTTTTCTCCAGTCATTCGATGTCCAGTGTGCATACTTCATGGCAAACTGAATGCACTGCTTCTTCATACGGTCAGTGAGAAGCAGTTCCTTGGCTGCAGTGCGGCTTGGCAAACCCAGCCCCTTCTGCAAGTGGTGTTGGATTGTTCGAATCGAGACGTCTTATAACAGCTGGGGATGCATTCTCTTCAATTCTGCTGCTGTCAGTCGAAGATTCTTGATTACTTCCCTCTTCAGAAGTGTATCTGTGCCTCTGGAAATTGTCCTCTTCTTTCGATCGCCATGTTTGTGTTCTGGTGGCAGGCCACATGCTGCAGCAAGAAACTTCAAGACGGTCGAATTTGCACGTCCAGTACATTCACAAATTGTGTTGACAGGGACATTATCCTGCCTTCATGCAATGATACGAACCCTCTCATATCTTGAGCAGTACTTTCCAGGCATGACAGCTCGACTCTAGGAAAATAACAGGGCAAACAGTAATGCATACGAAAAAAAGAGGGGGGGGGGGTGCAACCTTGGGGCGACGGGACCATATACTCCCACTCTTGCTTCTGGGCAAGCATTGACGTGCTGAGTGTTTCACCATCTCCCGCCAGCACCAGAGGAGTTGCCAGTTACTTCTTGCCCCCAAAATTCATTTGGTAGAGGTGGAAACACAAAGCAAAGACAGACAAGCCTCCCATAGCAATTCTGTGTGTGTGTACGTCCTAAGTCAATTTGCGGTGGGTATATATATATATATATATATATATATATATATATATATATATATATATAGATAGATAGATACATACATACTGTACATACATACATACTGTACATAAATAGAAAGACAGATAGACATGGATGTTTAAATATAGATAGATAGATAGATATAGGTAGACAGTACAATGAATCATCTTTTTTCACAGAAAACACGCAAAAAATCTTTTCTAATAAACCTCTTACCTAAATTACAGGAAATTATATGTACAGAAGGAATAATATATGTTTTCATACACTAATCTCTGCAATATAACTATTAGATTTTTCAAGCTAATAAAGTACTTATCAATACTAATAAACCATGCATGTAAGTACCTTATACAGGAAAGGTACATCAAGACAGAACAGATGACACCTTGTGTACTACATACAGATATTGTAGAGATAAAACTAAACATGTGTTGTTCCTACATATGTCTTAATACCCGACGCTCAGGTTGGGGTTCATGGGCGCAGACTGGATGCATCCTGATCTTCTCAAGTATGTGGTGGGTAGGGTAGTCTGGGGGTGCAGGGGAAGGATTGGGCGGATTGTTTGACCTGAGGTGAGAGTGTCATTGTACCTTGTACGGCTGCGTGTAGCACCATCAAACAAGGCCATGTTCATAGTCATATTGGTTTGTATATTAATCATCGGTGCTCTTTTTTTTTTTTTTTTAAATAAAAATTGCTCCTAACATTTTCAATTTTCTCCAGTCATTGCAATGTGCGACAGTTTGGTGTTCTGGGCCATGATGTCTCTTTTTAACATCAGTTCCGTGAGGTCGTAGATATTGATGTTTGATGGCTCCATCCTGTACATGCAGAGATAGCCGAAGACCTAGTGAGCAAGCCGTGTGACCGATGTAGGCATTATTAAAAGGCGCACAGTCCTCGGTAGTACATTGATATCCATACATTACAGTATATTGGTTTTAGACAACATCCCAGTCTGACTGGTATGTATATTTTATATTATTACCTCCGCTAATGAGGTTATGTTTTCACCCCTGTCAGTTTGTTTTTGTTTGTTGGTTGGTTGGTTTGTGAGCAAGCTTACACAAAAACTACTGGACGGATATCCACGAAACTTGGGAGAAGAATGGGCTTTGGCCCAAATGGTGCGAGTGCAGGAATATTTTCACTTTAGCATTGCGAGATAGGACGTTTTTCAACATTTTCATAAATTTTTTCAGTAAATATTACATGGATATCCATGGCGGGGGTATGTGCTATACTGAGTGCCATTCTAGTTCATTCTGTAAATTTCATTACCTGTAATGTAGGCAAAATATATATTCAAAAAGTTCTGACAAGTGTCTTCAGGGGAAAAAAAAAATCATTCAATATTCTAGCCACTTCAGCAGGTCGTGTATTTAACATGTGTCTCTCCTTATCCACATTCCCTTGTATAAGGAATATGGAAAATTGTTTTACTTTAACCCGTCACGTCCCGAGGTTTTCCGCACCTCTGACATCCCCCAGTCCCGAGGTATTTTTGAAAACTTTTTTTTTTTGGCTAAAACCTTCGCTTTTGGTGAGAAACATCGAAAATTCATAGAGAAATCGCTCACCTGAGGTTTATAATACCCAATCCAGGTAGGAGTTCCTCCTTACCTGACTGGGTTTTCTAACATGCTGGCACCAAAGAAAACGAGTTCTATGGGAGGGTAACTATTTTTTCCACTAATAAACGGTATTTATTTATTTATTTGGTACGAACGTATATGTAGTATGAGAGTATATTGGTTTTAAAGCAGTAATAAAGGCATTATAAGCACTGTTTCACTCACTAACTAATCACCATACCTGACCTTTTTTTGCCACATTACCTGATCATTATTTCTGGCTGTTTCTTCTTCTAATGCTATGTAAACATTGTCCTCCACATTGTCATCGATTGGGGAATCACTCTGGCCCTGAATATCTTTACTAACCAGGTCACTGGTAACAGGCCCTTTGCCAAGACAATGGCGTGAGGGGGGGAGGGGGGAGGTTATGCGGTGTAAGGCATTGTCCCTGCTTGGCATCTTGTAGAGGAATAGAGGAAGGTGTCCCGTGTATACATACGTAAAATCACGCGCAAAAATTGAAAATTGTGCAAATTAGGGACCTTGCAATTGCAAGACGTACTGGTACGCCGCCGGGACTGGCAAATGCAAATCGTTGCAACGTACCCATACGTCGACGGGACAGGGCGGGTTATATTTTTGAGGTGCAGTACCATTAAACTATGCATTCATCTGCTCCACACGTTCTATGTACACAAAATACATTCTCAGATGTGGTTGTGGTCTTTCCATTCCTGATAATGTATCTCTGTAGACGAAACGTCGAATAAAAATGAACAACTTTGGAGGTTAGTTTTCGCTCACTTCCATGAAGGAAGAGTATCAGTGAGGAAAACTGAAAATATTAGAAAGAAGCTTAACAACTGCAAAAATGTTGTGGTGTTTAACTCAACATGTATTAATGAAATCTGCTACCAGCAATCACAAATCTATCTATCTATACTGCAAATCTATATCTATATCTATCAATTTCTCTTCTATATCGACATCTATCTATCTATCTATCTATATCTATATATCTATCTGTCTCTATATCTATATATCTATATCTATATTTATATCTATCTATCTGTCTATCTATCTATATCTATATCTATCTATATATATATATATATATATATATATATATATATATATATATATCTATATATATATATATATATATATATATATATATATATACACACACACACACACACACACATGCACAAGTCATTGGGGAATGGCTTGGGGATGGAGGGATGTTAGAAGAGAAGAAATCAGCAGGATGGAAGTTACTGAAGCAATGAAAAAGTCAAAATGGGGATAACCTTAGGAACTGAGTTGATGGAATGCGTGGTGAAAATTAATGCTGAAGCATAGGGGAGATATAGTAGAATCGATGTGGAAGATGTGCAGATTGGCCTGGGAGGAAGGTAGAGTCCGGGAGGATTGGAAGTCCGGTATAATTATTCCCCTGTGCAAAGGAAAGGGGAAAAAGAAGTGTGTGGTAATCATAGAGGCATTTGTCTTCTTAGTGTAATAGGAAAAGTATATAGTAGGATACTTATTGAAAGGGTTAGGGAAATAACAGAGGAATATGTTGGAGAAGAACACGGAGGTTTTAGGGAGAGAAGAGGTTGTGTAGATCAGATATTCTTGTATCTTTAGTACCCCCTCGGGGTAGGGTTTTTTTTAAAGAATCCTCCCCTGGTATCCCTGCTTGTCATAAAAGGCGACTAAAAGGGTTGGCGGAGGGTTAGTGCCCCTCCCCGGAAAACAACTAACTAAAAAAACACACAAGAAGCCTCGGACAAGGACTGACCTAACGATGACGACCCAGGACCGGACAAAGGACTTGGTAATGGCTACATGGAATGTAAGATGAGCGAATGATGAGGTGAAAGAGAGAGAGATTGTCCAGGTGCTTGAGGGTGCGAAAGTGGATGTATGTAGAATAACTGAAACTTAATGGAGAGGAGAAAGTGTGAGCGAATGGGCGTATGGATGGGGTATATGTGCAGGAGTAGGTGAGAATGAGAGGGCAAAGGAAGGAGTATGTATAGTTGTGAGTAAAAGATGGAAGAAGAGCATAAGACAGTATGGATCAGTTGGGTCAAGGATTGTGTGGGTAAAGTTGAAAGTTGGAATACTAATGTGGGCGATTGTGTGTGTGTATGCGCCAATACAAGATCGTGCTAGCACAGTGAGAGAAGAGTACTGGACAAATGTGGAAGTGTGCATGGAAAAGTTTGGAAGGAATGAGAGAGTGTTTTTGATCGGTGATATGAATTGTAAAGTAGGGAATGTGAAGGTGGATGGAATAGTTGGTGAGTGGGGTGTGCCTGCTGAGATAGATGAGAATGACAGTGCGTTAGTGGACATTTGTGCTGGGAGGGGGTTGGTGATAGCCAATACCCTCTTCAGGCATAAATGATCCACAGGTATACATGGCGAATGATAAGAAGGGTGGGTGGTGAACTGAATGAAAGGAAGGCAATGATTGATTATGTGTGTGTGCATGAAAGGATGCGAAGACGTGTAATGGATGCAAGAGCTTATAGAGGCTGGGGGAGTGGACTTTCTGACCACTACTTGGTGGTGGCCAGAATTAGGATCTAAGTAAGATGTAGGAATAGAAGAAGGGAAAGACGAGAGGAAGCAGTAGTTGCAAGGAGAGTGGAAAGGTTATAAGAGGATGAGAAAAAGGTAGAGTATAAGAGAGAAGTGGAGGAACGATTGGGTGTATACAAATTGGAGCACATGGGGGACGTGGAAGGTGTGTGCAGGATATTTACAGAAGAAATATGTCCAGTATGTGATGTGGTGTGTGGGAGGAAGAGAAGATGGAGGGGGGGTGCAAGGAACAGCGTGGTGGACTGAAGAGGTGAGACAGGCTGTGGCACAAAAGAAGAAAGCATACAATGAATGGATGAGTAATAGGGGCGTGGAAGAAGTTGAGAGGCGGAAGAGAGAGTTATATGTAGAAAGAAAGAGAGGTGAAAAGATTATTAAAAGAGAGTAAGAAGAGAGTGGATGAGGAATTTGGAAGGAATTTGAGTGTAAAGTGGAGGGACTGTAAGAAAATGCTTTGGAAAGAGGTGAAGAGAGTAAGACAGGGTGGAAGTGAGGTTAGCAGGGGAGTGAAAGATAAAAATGGTAGATTACTAGTGGAGAAGGGAGAAAAAGTGAGCAGATGGAGAGAACACTTTAAGGAATTGTTGAATATAGAGAATGGAAGTAATGCGAGTATATGTGGCTGGGGAATGGCTGGGAGAAGGAGGGAGGTGAGAAGACAGGAAGAAATCAGTAGGATAGAAGTTGTTGAAGCAATGAAGAAAGTTAAACTGGGGAAAGCCCCAGGAATTGATGGAGTGTGTGGTGAAATGCTGAAGCATGGGGGAGAGATAGTAGTAGAATGGATGTGGAAGATGTGCAGATTGCCCTGGGAGGAAGGTAGAGTCCTGGAGGATTGGAAGTCAGGTATAATTATCCCTTGTACAAAGGAAAAGGGGAAAAAGAAGTGTATGGTAATCATAGGGGCATTTGTCTTCTTAGTATAATAGGAAAAGTGTATGGTAGGATACTTATTGACAGAGTTAGAGAAAGAACAGAGGAATTAGTTGGGGAAGAACAGGGAGGCTTTAGGAAGGGAAGAGGTTGTGTAGATCAGATATTCATTCTTAGGTCTTTAGTGGAAAAGTTTCTAGAGAAGGGAAAGAAGTTGTATGCGGCTTTCATGGATTTGCAGAAAGCATATGACAAGGATTGTGGAAAGTATTAAGAATATATGGAGTAGATGGGAAGTTGCTGAATGCTGTGAAGAGTATGTATGATGGTGCTAAGGCTGCAGTGCGTGTGGATGGTGAACTAAGTGAATTTTTCTCCTTGAAGGTTGGGTTGAAACAGGGATGTGTCATGTCTCCATGGTTGTTCAATCTGTACATGGATGGGGTAGTAAAAGAGGTACAAGGTAGGGTAGTGGATGTTGGAGTGGCACTGGTTAGAGAAGATAGTGTTTGGAAACTCCCTGTACTGTTGTTTGCAGATGATACTGTGTTGTTGAGTGAAGACGAAGGGGAGCTGCAAGGCTTTGTGGGTGAGTTTGGGAAAGTGTGTAAGAAACGGAATCTAAAGGTGAATGTAGGGAAGAGTAAAGTGATGGTCTTTGAGAGAGGTGAAGTCAGTGAATGTACAGCAAGGTTGGATGGTGAGGAATTGGAAAATGTGAGTACGTTTAAGTACTTGGGTAGTGTGCTGAGTAAGGATGGAGGTTTGGAGGGTGAAGGGCTTGGAAGGGTACAGCAGAGAAGAAAGGTTGCTGGTTCTTTGAAAGCAGTGATAAGAAACAGGGAAGTAAGCATGGAAGTGAAAAAGTTACTACATGACAGTATTGTGATACCAACTCTAACGTATGGAAGTGAAGCTTGGACGTTGTTGGAAAGACACAAGTCAAGAGTGAGAGCAGTGGAAATGAGTTATTTAAGAGGAGCCTGTGGAGTCACATGGAGAGACAGGCTGACGAATGAGGTTATAAAGGAGCGTTGTGGTGTGGATGTGGATGTGATAGGAAGCGTTATGAGGAACACAGTGAGGTGGTTTGGCCATGTGGAGAGGATGGAGGGTGAGAGACCGACGAAGAGAGTGTATGTGAGTGAGGTGGAGGGGGGAAGAGGGAGGGGGAGGCCGAGGATGAGATGGAGGGATGGGGTGGAGAGGTATATGAGAGAGGGGGGTGTGAGTTGGGAGCAGGGCAGTGAAATGGCGGGGGACAGGGCGACGTGGAGGCGATTTGTTTGTGGCCACCCTAAACGGGATTGAGGCGTCTGGCAATAGATAGATAGATAGATCTTTAGTAGAAAAGTTCTAGAGAAGGGAAAGAAGTTGTATCGGGCCTTCATAGATTTAGAGAAAACATATGACAGAGTGGATAGACAAGGACTCTGGAAAGTATTAAGAATATATGGAGTAAATGGGAAGTTCCTGAATGCCGTGAAGTATATTTATGAGGGTGCTGAGGCTGCAATGCATGTGGATACTTTACTGAGTGAATTTTCCTATTTGAAGGTTGGGTTGAAATTGGCATGTGTCATGTACCCATGGTTGTTCAGTCCGAATATAGATGTGGTTATATGAGTAAAAGAGATACAGGGTAGGACAGTGGATGTTGGAGCGGCCCTAATGAGAGAGGGTAGTGTTTGGAAACTCCCCGCTCTGTTGTTTGCAGATGATACTGTGTTAAGTGAAGACGAAGCTGATCTGCAAGGCTTGGTGGATGAGTTCGGTAGAGTGTGTAAGAAACGGAATCTAAATGTGAATGTAGAGAAGAGTAAAGTAATGGTCTTCGAGAAAAATGAAGTCACTGAATGTACAGTGAGGTTGGATGAGGAGGGAATGGAAATTGTGAGTGCGTTTAAGTACCGGGGTAGTGTGATGAGTAGGGATGGAAATTTGGAGGGTGATGTGCCTGAAAGGGTACATCAAGGAAGAAAGGTTGCTGGTTCCTTGAAAGCAGTGATACGAAACAGGGAAGTGAAAAAGTTACTGCATCAGAGTGTTGTGATACCAACTCTAACATATGGAAGTGTAGCTTGGAATTTGTTGGAGGGACACTAGTCTAGAGTGATAGCAGTGGAAATGAGTTATTTGAGAGGAGAATGTGGAGTCACATGGAGAGACAGACTGACAAATGAGGACGTGAAGGAGCGTTGTGGTGTGGATGTGAATGTAATAGGAAGCGTTAGGAGGTGGAGAGGATGGAGAGTGAGAGACTGAAGAGAAGAGTGTATGTGATTGAGGTGGAGGGGGAGAGAGGAAGGGGTCTGGCTAGGGATGAGATAGAGGGATGGAGTTGAGAGGCGTCTAGCAATATTAATATATTGCCAGATGCCTTAATCCCACAGTCCCATCCGTTCATATGCAGATAACTCAACACTTCACAGGTCATTCAAACTCAAACACCCATTTACAAAGTCTAATCTCTCTAACTGTCAACTCAGTACAACCATCTCCATCAATCAAGACTTATCTAAGACGAATGTATGGGGACAATACAACCTTGTCTCATTTAATGCAAGTAAAACCAAATATATACAGTTTATTAATAGACAGATATTGCCGGATTTTTACATTACCTTCAGTGCTACTAACATTCCCATCTTCAAAATTCCTGAAGATCTTTGTGTCTCACTTAACAGTGTCCTCAGATGGATCTCCCATGTCAGATCACTTGCTAAAACCGCCTCAAAGAAACTTGGATTATTGTACAGACTCCGTAACTTTTTCACTGACGAGCAGTTAAGTAATTTATAAGAGTAATGTGCGCTCTCAGCTTGAATATTGCTCACCCTTGTGGAATAGATGTGGAGAGGTTGCACTAAAACAACTGGCCAAATTTAAAACAAAGCTGTTGGAATTATTTATAACCCTGCTATTTTAAATAAAGTACCTCCCCTACAAGTAAGAAGGAATGATGCCTCCCATGCATTATTTTACAGATATTTTTATGACTAATGCTCAGACGAAGTTGCGTCCATTGTGCCACCGCTCCATGCTTTCCCTTGTGCTACACGGGCATCTGGTAGCGTCCATGACTAGAATATCACACAGCCATATTGCAGAACTTCTGCCTATCAGAATTCTTTTATCCCCCGAAGTGCATCTCTCTGGAACTCGCTTCCCCAGAACTGTTTCCCCCCAAACATTAAACTGCAGCGGTTCAAGTCCAACTTTTACAGATGGTATATGAATGAAGGACGGCAGTAGTCTGGTATATGGATATTTTTTTATTCATTTTTTCTTTCTTCTGTTTTGTTATATATATATATATATATATATATATATATATATATATTTGTTTATACAGAGAGAGAGAGAGAGAGAGAGAGAGAGACATTATTCCATTACAGATTCTAGAGATCATCTGTGGGAATCAGTACCGATGGTTGGATCAGTGCTGGATACTTGGCTACAAGGCAGTTGTTTTCCAATGCTGTTCACGGACAACCTAGTAGCAAACAGCACCATAATAAAGGTAACAGGAAAGAATACGTTAATGGTTAATAACAGGATGAGGTCATTACTTTAATATCTCGGATCATGACCATAGCGATGGTGTCACAGCGTGATTTGAGTTTTAACACTGTTTCCTTTAGTACTCAATAATACACAGAAAGCATTTAAGTCTTTCATCAACGACATTACTGTACTGTAATAAATATCTTGATAATTAAGGAGGTAAAGAGTGTCAGACAGGGTGATAAAAAAGAAAGTAGGGGAGTGGAATATAAAAATGGTACATTGCTAGTGGAGAGAAAAGGTGAACAGACTGAGAGAACACAACTAAGAACTGTTGAACACAGGCAATGAAACTAGTAAAAGTATAAGTGGCTGGGGAGTAACTGGGACGAGGAGGGACATGAGGGAGGAAGTGATTAGTAAGATGGAAGTAGTGGAAGCAATGAAGAAAGTCAAAACGGGGAAACCCCAGGAATTGATGGAGTGTGTGGCGAAATGCTGAAGCATGGGGTAGGAATATCAGCAAGTGGATATGGAAGGTATGCAGATTGGCATGACAGGAAGGTAGAGTCACTGAAGATTGGAAGTCCCATACAATTATTCCCCTGTACAAAGGAAAAGGGGAAAAACAAGTGTGTGGTAATCAAAGTGGCAAATGTCTTCTAGGTGTAATAGGAGGATTATAAGGTAGGATACTTATTCACAGAGTTAGGGAAATAACAGAGAGATTAGTTGGTGCAGAACAGGGAGGTTTTAGAAAGAGATGAGGTTGTGTAGATCAGATATTCGTCCAAAGATCTTCAATCAATCAATCATTTCCTGTGGCACCCCACAGGATGCATAGGGACTCAATGAACTCTCTCCACCAATATTCGTCTCTTGCCATCTCCTTCAAGTCCCACCAACACTCTTCTGTTTCTTTTTTCATTGTCCTCAACCAGGTTTCCCTCGGCCTACCTCTACCTCTTCTTCCTCTAGCAGTCCACTCTGGCACATCCTGTATTAAACTACGTTCATTTCTTTATATGTGCCCCAGCCACTTCCAGCGAGACAGTCTCACATAATTGTTAACTGGTTCCACTCTCGTAATATCCCTTACTCTTGCCTTTGTATCTCTGACTTGCCACTTTACCCCAAGAATCCTTCTCAGTATTTTATTCTCAAATCTAATACTTTCTGATCTGTTGCAATTGTACTGTACCATGACTGATGCCCGTAAATTAAAATTGGTCTAACCATGGACTTGTAAATTTTCACTTTAGTATGTACCGAAAGCATATTATTATTCCAAACAGATTTCAACATTCCAACAGCTTGCCAAGCCTGTCTAATCATCTCCTTAATTTCATTGTTTAATGATCCATTAGATGATACAATAGTTCCCAGATATTTAAAGTTTTCTACATTCTTCACCACATTATTCCCAATTACACAATCGATTTGGTTCTGCACGTTCATATTAATAATTTCAGTCTTTCCAGAATTTATTACCAATCCCACTTTTTCTCCTTCCTCAACTAGACAATCAAGCACCCTCTGCATATCATAAATACTTCCGCAAATCAGTACAATATCATCAGCATAGTCCAAATCCATCAGCTTCTTATTTACTTTCCAGTTAATTACTGCACCTGTTCTCCTTACAACCTTTTTCATAACATAATCCATATCCAAAACAAACAACAAAGGCGAAAGAACTCCTCCTTGAATCACTCCTGATCTAACTTGAAATGGATCACTCAAAGAACCACCCACCATTACCTTACAAAAAGTACCTTGATGCAGGCTTCTAATAATATTTACAAACTTTTCTGGTATACCATAGAATCTCAAAATTTTCAACATAGCTCCACGTGAAACACTATCAAACGTCTTTTCAAAATCCACAAAACACATACTAAGTGGCATTTTCATCTCATTAGCTTGTTGCATTAGATGCCGTACAATAAAAATCTGATCATTACAACCTCGACCCTTTCTAAATCCCGCTTGTGTTTCTCTTAAAATTTTATCAGCTACTGGCTCTATTCTGTTCAACAAGATTTTGGAAAAGACTTGCAACTACAGGTGTCAAAGTTATCCCCCTCCAATTGCCACACACACTTAAATCTCCCTTTTTTGGTATTTTTATAATCAAATTTTATAATCAAAGGTCTTCAGTGGAAAAATTTCTACAAAAGGAAAGAAGTTGTAAATGACCTTCATGGATTCGGAGAAAGCATATGACTGAGTGGATAGACTAGGAATGTTGAAAATATTAAGAATATGTGGAGTATGTGAGAAGCTGTTGAATGCCGTGAAGAGTAAGTATGGGGGCACTAAGACTGCACTACGTGTGGATGGTGAACTGAGTATATTTTTCTGACTGAATGTTGGATTGAAACAAAGATTTATCAGGTATATGTGGTAGTTCAATCTGTATATGGATGGAGTTATAAAAGAGATACAGGGTAGGACAGTGGATGTTGGAGAGGCCCTAATGAGAGAGGGCAGCGTTTGGAAACTTCCTGTTCTATTGTTTGGAGCAAATACTGTATTGTTAAATACCGACAAAGGGGAATTACAAGGCCTGGTGACTGAGTTTGGGAGAATGTGTAAGAAACGGAATCTAAAGGTGCATGCAGAGAAAAGTTATAGTATTCGAGAGAAATGTAGTCACTGAATGCACAGGTAGGCTGGATGATGAGGAAATGTAAAATGTGAGTTTATTTAACCCACCCCATCCCGACCGATTTGCCACCACTGCCCCCCTCCCCAATCCCAACAGATATTTGATTTTTTTTTTTTTTTTTTTTTGGCTCAAGCCTCCACTTTTGGCGAGAAGCATCAAAAATTCATAGAGAAATCGCTCACCTGAGGTTCGGAATACCGGATACAGGTAACAGTACCCCTTACTTTACTGTGTTTTCTATGAGGCAGGCTCCAGAGAAAACGAGTTCTATGGGAGGGGTAACTATTCCACACCATTCATATATGGTATTTATTTATTTATTTGGTACGAATTTATATATAGTACAAGAGTATATTGGTTTTCACACAGTAATATAGGCAATATAAGCATTGTTTCACTCACTGAACACATCAACATACTTGACCTTTTTTGGCGGCATTATCTGATCATCATTTCTAACTATTTTTTCCTCTAATGCTATGTAAACTTTGTCCTCCACATTGTCATCGATTGGGGAATCATTCTGGCCTTGAATTTCGTATCATGGCACGACATGTCTTTACTGGTCAGGTCACTGGTAACAGGTGAATTGCCGAGACAATGGCGTACGAGGGGGAGGGAGGTAATGCTGGGTAAGGTATCTGGTAGAGGAAGGTGTCCAGTGTATACGTACCAAAAATCATGCATTAAATTTGAAAAATGTACAAATGACTGACTTTGCAATTGCAGCGCGTTTATATACATCAACGGGAGACACAGTGACAAAACATTCGGACGTAAATACACGTCAACGGGAGCCGGTGGGTTAATTACTTAGGTAGTGTGATGAGTAACGATGGTAATTTAGAGGATGATGTCCATAAAAATGTAAGACAGGGACTGATGGTCGCTGATTCTTAGAAAGCAGTTATATGGAATAGAGAAGTGAGCATGGAGGTAAAAAAGCCACTGTATGATATGATTGTGATATCAACTCTAATGCATGGAAGTGAAGCTTCAACCTTGTTGGAAGGGCACAAGTCAAGAGTGAGAACAGCAGAAATGAGTTATATGAGAGGAGCATGTAAAGTTACATGGAAAGACAGACTGACAAATGAGGAAGTGAAGAAGCATTGTGGTGTGGATTTGGATATGGTAAAAAGTGTTAGGAGAAATAAACTGAGGTGGTTTGGCCATGAGGAGTGGATGGGGGGCAAGAGCCTGACGAGGAGAGTGTATGTGAGCGAGGTGGAAGGAGACCAAGGATGGGATGGAGGGATGGAGTGGAGCAGTATGTGAGAGAGGAGGTTAGAGCTGGGGGAAGGCAACAAAATGGCCAGGGACAGAGTGACATGGAACCAATTTGTTTATTGCTTTCCGTTGTGGAATTGAAACGTTTGGCTATAGACAGACAGACTGATAATTAGGAAGAAATCTTTAAGTAATAATACACTCTCCTCACTGGGTTCTTAACCCTATGAAAATTAATTTTCTCTGCATAAATATTTACTGCTTTTTATTAGAGTATCAGTGATGTCCGAGTGGCATGGGGTGTGGGTGTCTTCGAGGTGGGTGGAGACGGCCAGGACGCTAATGTGACGCAGGCACAGCTCTCCCCGGTGGTCAGCCAGGCTCGTCGGGTAGGCCACTCTTACATTTTTGCTCAGGTGGGAAGGTCACTCTAACACTTCTGTTGTGGTTGGTAGGTTACTCTCACATAACTCTTGAGGCAGTCAGGTATTCTCTCATTACTACTGCTTAGTAGGGTAGTGCACTCTCGCATTACTGATGAAGTGGGTAGGTTATTCTCATATTACTCATAAGGCATGTAGGTCACTTTCATGTTAGAGTAGATGCGGCTAGGTCACTCACTGCACTGCTGAGGTGGGTAGGTTATTCTCACATTACTGCTAAAGTGGGTTGGTCAGTCTCATATTACTGCTAAGGCAGGTAGGTCACACAGTTAATTTGTACCATGGTGACGTCAGCAGCTGCGGCAGGTGTCGTGGTGCGTGATGGTGGTGGTGGTGAGTGACGACCCAGCCTTCCTCACTGCCTTCGCCGATTGGTCCCTCAATGGCCGCCTCCTGGTGTGGTCGATGAGGCTCCTGGTGGTCACTAGCCTGCCCAGGAAAGACCTCGAGGCTCTACTCATTTCCCAATGGACATTTTCCATGATGAACACCTTGGTGATCAATACTGAAACCTCAGCATCTGACAAACGGTAAGTTATTCGGTAACCAAGAATGCACCTCTAATGCCAAAATTTTAATTTGTAGTTGTTTTGTACTGCCACGTATTTGAAAGTGACGTATGCTTACTTTTTTTTTATTTGCCATAAAAATAAAATTGATTAAATCCTTTGCCAAGCATATACTAATCTTGACCTTATGTACTACACCCACCCTTCTACAACACTTAATTATTCTAATCTTTTCTTATCATTCGCCTCAGCTCACGCAACCCCTTTTAGCTCCCTGTGCCTCACAAAGAGTTTCTAATCAAAATTTTAAATTGCCAGTGCTACCTGTCGTACAGTACTAGTCTACAAAAAGTGTAGGTCTATACAAGCCCCATGAACAGGGCTTCAGTCACCATCAATATCAGTCCTGTTCATCATCATTACTCCAACAGTTTCAGAATGTAGTTACCCAAATATTATGCTCACTTCAATCTTAACCCCTGAACCTTGGGGATCTTACAAGCCAAGCCGTTCTTGTATGCTTTTTTCCCTTGAAAGTAGACTGTTTCAACAGTCATAGCTCCATAATTACAGTACACTGAACTTTCAATTAAAAACCAGATTATTCACCTGTCCTTCATCTTTCCATTGTAAATGTCCACAGGTCGGCTGTAGATGAAGGCATTGTGGAGGTAGGAGGTGACGAATGGAGGTAAATTGAGGAGTCACAAAAGGATGTTTTCGTACGGGGGCGAGTCGGTAGTTGCAGCCCATACCCCTCGCAAAGAGGGATTCCATGCTCGTATACACTGATGCTCCTCCTTGCCCCACTTGTCCTTGACACTCCTCTCACCTGCTCCCAGCTACTGCCACATCACCCCTTATACGTTAGGCTAACTCAGTTTATTTGCCCAATTTTTCCAGTTTACTTAGAGTGACAATGTGCATTACAGTGTGTTGGATGGGAGAGAGAAATGAAATTCCAAGGTTTATTACACATGACTAGCTATTACATTTGCTTTTACTTTCTCTGCGAGTACATTCATAAGATCAATTGAGCTATCCCTGTGGTCATGTCCATTTCTAACACGCGTAGTTTTCCTTTTTTCTAATGCACTTATTTGGCTAAGTTCTTACTGAACTAGAGGAACTGCACACAAAAAATACTAGTTTACTATCACAACAAACCCAGTTTCCATGTATGGTGCACTATATTGCAGCAATTCCTTTTTTTAATGCAAGAAAAAAAAAAACGCTACAAGCCTGCAAACTGCTTCCACTACTCAAAAATAAATACACGATAATAGATTCCCAAACTGAGGATCTGTTCAAGATGCTTGGACACACTGTGTTTAAAAGACTGGAGGTCATAGGCAGCAGGGGATACAAACAGAGTAAGACAGTTCCAGAGATGACCTGCTGCACACACACAAAAAAAGACTGGCATTAACAGTTAACTCTTGCTTTAGAGAGTTGGACAGAAAAGGGATAGGAGTTTGCATCTACACTGGTGCTACCTGCCTGCCATAGTGGTTGAGTGATGCAAGCAGACAATTCAGAGGACCAGTGACCATTGAAATAACGACAAGAAAGAGATAAAGATGCAACAGCACGGCAAAGAGATAGAGGATGAAGGCAGCCAGTAAGAGGAGGAGAGTTAATGAGATGAAAAGTCTTTGACTCCAGTTTGTTGTATGTGGGGCGCCTCCCCACACATAAAAGTAGTGGTGTACACAGGGACAAATACAACCCCTATTTAAAGTCAACAAATGTGCAGGAGTAAAGAAGGTTCAGAGTCAACATAGCACACCTAATCATTTGGAAGCAGATTTTATAGAGGGAGGTAATATGATCATCCCAAGATAAATCCCGAGAGAATGAAACCCCAAGTATGTTCAAAGATGACGCAGGATTGGGTTGGGTATTGTTAAAAATTAGAGGATAATCCTATGGTAATTTTAATAGGTAGAAAGATGTAAGAACTAGGTTTTCAATGCATTAAAAACAAGATTACTTTTACCCGAATCACAGGTATGAGTCAAGTCAGATAATAAGTATGCCATAGACTCCTCTCTTGTTTGTTGAAATAACTGTTGAGAAGAATGCTGCGGGAAGTAAATGGAAACGTGAGGGGTAGTATCAGCATATGAGTGATTAGGGTTGCATGTAAACCTTGGTTAGTCATTGATGAATAGAAGGAAGAGAGTTATTGACAGGCCAGTGCCCCCAAATCACCATTATTGATAGCTCGAGGAGAAGAACAGTGGCAGACTACAACAGCATCTATAGAACGACTAGAGATAAAGACAGATAGGACTGAAATCGTAAGAGGGCTGTAAATTTAAGATTTATGCCAGACGCAATCGAAACCCTTTGAAATGTCAAATGCAACGGCAAATCTTTCACCGAAGTCCCGAAAGAAGGATGACCATGAGACTTAAAGGAATGTGAAAAGATTGCCAGTGGAGCACCCCTGCCTGAGTCCCTGATGACAATCGGAGGGGGTCATGATTGGAGATGTGCTTTAGTTCGCTGCGTGCCGGACACCCCAGACATAAAATGGCATGCCAGTGCCGGCCAATTTTCGATTTTCATTTTTTTTAGGTTAAAATGATAGATTTTGATGTGAAGAAAACGGATATGACCATTTAAAGACTCACCGGAGGCTAGAAGTCATTTTCTGGAAGTCCCTGGACCACCCCTCAGGTGTGGTTTCGCAGAAGAACCGCAGCAAAGGCGAGAGAAAACCTCGTTTTCTGTGAAGGTAAACTTAGGTATTCTGGCCAATGTTACTCAGGGAAGGTCTAGGAATGTTTTTTACACTTTTCAGTTCACTTCATATGCATAATTTTTTTTCACTGGATTTCATACAGAAAACGTCTTTTTTCCCCCTATAAATCACTTAGTACTGCAACACCTGTAACCTGTCACGTATATCTCTCACTGTGCATTCTTCGTCTTACATTTACGGCATCTTACATACAACTTTATTTCACTATGTACTGCAGATACACTTAAGGTAAAATTATTTACAACATGCCTTCAGTATACACAGACACTGTAAGAGTATTTCTGAGTGTCTCACTGTGAATACATCGTCTTACACTTACGATAACAACATTACTTCACTACGTACAGTCCTTACACTTACGAGAAAATATTTACAAGAGTCTTTCGCTGTCTTACGCAATAGTTTTGAAGAGTGTGGTACTCCTCAAAGCAAGGATGGATGCACAGACCAAGGTAGCATTGCACACACATATACCTAAAGTCCTTGCACTGAGTGCACAGCCTTGCAGTGCTATTTGTGCACACATGACACCTTTGCATAGGATTCTGATGAGTCTTAGTGGGAGGGATGATTGTGGGGAAGTGGTGACCGGTGAGGCAGATAGGTATTGCAGCAGTGTGGCGGTGGTGAGTGGCAGTCCTTTCCTCTGAGTATTCCCCCAGTATTTCCCCCACCAGCTCATGAATATAGCCCTCAAAGGTCTCCTTTACGCCGGTTACCTGAGTGTGGAGCAGGTGACCATTTAGGACTGTGATGTCGAGGAGGTGGAAGAATAGTTTCTTGTACCACTTCCTTGTAGGCCTGGCACAATCCACGCTGGAAATCATTGCGTCTGACTGATCTACCTGTCACATAGTCACATTGTATGCCAGGACAGGTTCTGATTTCCAGACATGGTGCTGCCCTTCTGTCCTGTAGTCGATGCTGTTGGTGCGGTGTACGAGTGGCTTGTGTACAGATGAGAGGAGGAAGATTTCTCTGTTGTGATGCCAGGCTGTTGCAAAGATGTTATTGGCCTTGTAAAATACAACTTCGTTCTTCTGCAGCTTCCTCCCCACCTTCACCATGTGCTTGAGGCTCTTTTTCACAGTGCCACACAGACCTGTCTCCTGAAGGTGAAGGTACCTGGCCAGAAAGGGGCTTGTTTACCAGCTGTCCAGGTACAGGACGAGCCCACGATGAAGGTACTCATCGATCATCATCTTCACCACAGCCCCAGACAGTCCCAAGGTTCGATCTTCGATGATGTCTGTCTGAACAACTGTGTACAGGACTATGTCCTGCACATTCCCAGTCTTACAGTCGCACATCACAAAGATTTTGAAACCAAACCTGTGCCTTTTGCTGGGGATATATTCCCTGATGGCAAAATTACCTCTCCATAGCACAAGACTCTCGTCTATGATGAGGTCTCTCTAGCGAGAAAAGGAGGTACGAAATTTCTCACGTAAGTGATCAAAAACCACACGTATCCTCCTCATCCTGTCCATGTTGTTTGCATTTGCAGGGTCAGGTTGGCCAAAGAAATGCAGTCGGCTCAGGATGTATTGGAATCGATTCCTCCCCATTACTTTCCCAAAGACAGATGTTTCCATTAGTGGATCTATGGTCCAGTAGGAGGGGAGCTGGTTCTTTTTCAAAATCCCCATCAAAAGTACCAGGCCTAGGAACACATACTTCTCGTTTAGGCTCACGTCCACCTCAAACAACCGGCTATGTGGTGTCTGTGTTGCCCCTGCACACTCAAAGGCAGCAAAGGCGTTAATTAGGGCAACAATTCTCAATACAAAGTCCACAGTAAAGATATTCCTGAAGAAATCCAGCCTACTTGAAGTTGGGGTTAGTTCAGGTACAGTACACCCAGCAACATGCTCGTATATGAACGGGTGTATTTCTGGAACAAAGTCACTCCTGTCCTCCCACTCCCACGTCAGTTCCTCTTCATCACCATCATCATCTCCCTCATCCCTGGGCTGTGGGGAAACGTGGGGAAGTGTTGGGAAGGAGGGAAAATTGTCACTGGAGGTGCTGGAAAGTGTGGGGGATAGGGGAACACTTTCCCTCAATGTGCTGGGAAATGTAACATGAAATGTGTTGGGTGTGGGGAATTGGGGAACACTTTCTGTGGATGTGCTGGGTGCGGAGAATGGGGGAACACTTTGTCCTGAGGTGCTAGGGCTTGCTGGGTCATGTGGGTGCGAGGGATAGCACGGGCGACATGACTCACCCGTTTACCCCACCAGTGGAATATTCCCAAATCTCCCTCTCTTCCTCCTAACACTTCCAAACCCATGTGGGGACATCCTTGGCTTCCCCAGCCACCCAGGAATACTAAAAGCCTCACCTCCTCACCTTCTTCCTCTGAATCCTCCTCCTCATCACATGGGGCTAGGCGAGAACGTGCTGATGGCCTCATCTCTCGGGTATTAGCATACCCCACATGCCTGGATTTTCTTGGTGTGGGTATTTCCTCCTCACTAGTACTTTCATCTTCCGGTTGCACATAATCCTTACCTTGTACGTCGTCGTCAACGTCGTTTTCGCCAGTGTAGGGCACCTTCAGAAGCTCCTACATCTCGTCAGAGAGACCGTGGCGAGACATGACTGTAGTGTCTGAGTGGTACAAGCAGAGTGAGGCAGAGCGAGGGTGATGACTCAGCAAGTGGGTGTATAGGCCTAAGCGCCTGAGGCAAGGTGGTGGAAGAGTAGACGTACATCTTCAACAATTTTTGCACGCCCAGGCCTGAGCGCCTGAGGCAAGGTGGTGGAAGAGTAGACATACATCCTCAACAATTTTTGCACGCCTAGGCCTGAGCGCCTGAGGCAAGGTGGTGGAAGAGTAGACATACATCCTCAACAATTTTTGCACGCCTAGGCCTGAGCGCCTGAGGCAAGGTGGTGGAAGAGTAGACGTACATCCTCAACAATTTTTGCACGCCTAGGCCTGAGCGCCTGAGGCAAGGTGGTGGAAGAGTAGACGTACATCCTCAACAATTTTTGCACGCCTAGGCCTGAGCGCCTGAGGCAAGGTGGTGGAAGAGTAGACGTACATCCTCAACAATTTTTGCACACCTAGTTTGAAAATTGCACTCTCCATGATTTTTGGAAAAAAATTATGTTTTAAAACGGCACTTGCATTGAGCATTGAGTAATGCCGTTTTAAAATGACTGGCACGGGGTGGGTTGATTTATTTTTGTTACAGAATAGTTTCAAACATTTTACAAATACAGGATGTTAGTATAGTTGCTTTAACAGCATTTATTTCAAAAGTTTTTGAGTCCATTCGTAATCAAAAATTTTTAAATCATCTTTCCTGTCACAACCTTCTTTCTGATCATCAGTATGGGTTCTGCCAGGGATGCTCCACTGGCGATCTTCTCACCTACCTTTAAGACTCCTGGTCATCCTCTTTTCAGAACTCTGGCGAAAGCTTTGCCATTGCATTTGACATCTCAAAGGCTTTCGATCGACTCTGGCATAAATCTTTAATTTCCAGACTGCCCTCTTACGGTTTCCACCCTTCTACCTGTGCCTTTATCTCTAGCTTTCATTCTGGTCGTACTATAGCTGCTGCACTGGACGGCTACCTTTCTTCTCGTAGAGCTATACATAATGGTGCCTCAGGGCTCTGTCCTATCACCAACTCTCTTATATTCATCAATGACCTTCTAAGCTGTACATCTAACCCTATCCACTCATACACTGATGTCTCCACCATTCACCTTTCCACTCAGTTCCCACAGCATCCATCTCAACACTTACTTCAACAAACAAGGGATGAGGCACTGGCATACCTGACGTCTGATGTAGCTCACCTCTGATTGGTGTAAAAGTAATTTTGTTGTTTTTAATGCATCGAAAGCTCATTTCTTGCATCTATCAACCGGACAAAATCTTCCACAGGAGTACCCTCTAATTTTCAACAATATCCAGCTTAACCCTGCATCATCATAAAACGTACTTGGGGTTTCATTCTCTCTGGATTTATCATGGAAAGAACAGATTACCTCTCTCATAAAATGTGCCTCCAAGAGTTTAGGTGTGCTAAGCCAACTCCGTGCCTCCTTTATCCCTGGACAGTTGTTGACTGTATACACGGGTTTTATTCACCCCTGTTTAGAGTACAACTCCTATTTGTGGGAAGGCTTCTCATATACAGCTCTTCTCAACAAGGTGGAGTGAAAAGCTTTTTGTCTCATCAATTCTCTTCCTCCTACTAGCTCCCATCAACCTCTGTATGTTTGCCGTACTGTTGCACCTTTATCTCTTTTCTTTCGTTGCTTCAAAGGTCACTGCTCGTCTGAACTGTCGCTTGCATCCCTCCTCCACTACGGCGAGCGTGTAGCACCTGCCTAGCAACAAAGTCTCATCCCTTCTCTGTCCAACTCTCTAATGTAACAGTTAACCACTACTCCCAGTTCTTCATGTATGCAACAGGTTAGCTCTGGAGCTGTCTCCCTCTGCCTGTACTTCCCACTGCCTATGATCTCCAATCTTTCAAATGCAGTATGTCCAGGGACCTCCAAATAAACAGGTCTTCAATTTGTCTCTGTGTCTGTACTTGTGTTTGTTTTTGTTTTTTTTCTTGGAGGGAAAAATTTACAGGCTCCTGGCCTTTGGTTCATTCTTCCTTGCATTAGAAAAAAAAATAGGACAATAGGGCTGGAAATGATGAACCTTTCATAAGGGCAAAATTCCAGCAAGAAGGAAAGATACAAGTTGCCAGACAAAGACGAGAGCGTTTACCTACCAGGATGTACGCACAGAAGCTTAGCATTTGAGGACAATTGGTGGGACCCCACCCCCACCCAATCAGGCCCATATGCCTTGTCAGTATTAACGCCAGTGATGGCAGAAAACACATCAACTGAAGAAATTTTAATGTCAGCCATGAGGAAGTAAGAGGGAGGAAGTGATAGAGGAACAGGACCAGATTCGTCTAAGGTGGAACTGGAGGAGAAAGGCTGAACAAAGAGTTCTGTTTTTTTCAATAGATGAAACAGGTACATAGTCGTCCGAGTAGAAAATACGAGGAAAGGATGATGAAGTAAAGATGTTTGAAAGGTTTTTGGCATGCATCGGAAGAAGCAGGAGGAATTTGAGCTAATACGACTGATATGATACTAAGCAGGGTGATGGACGGACTTAAAACGATTCCATCCAGAAACATAAAAGAGATGAGATTCAGGGATGGGTTGGCTCTGGTACCTTTTTGAAGGCCCTCTCCTTGATGTGGACGGCATTTGAACAAGAGTAATTAAACATTTTTTTTTTTTTTGCATTAGTCACAGAGTAAAAGAGAGAATTGTATATTTCCTTGCCTGAGAGAATAACCTCTGTAATGCTTGAGGCACACTCAGATGATTCTCGGCCATGGAAGCATAATCATTAAAGGGGGAAAAAATATGTATTGTCTGAGGTCCTCCCAATCAGAGGCTCCACAATGCCAAAGTCGCCGCTTTTTGGGATGGTTCACTAGCCTTACTGAGGTGACAGGATAGTTAAGGTGATAAGACTGCAATCAGAGGAGCACAGTGGAGAGAAAACATTAACAGCTTAAGCAGAAGGATTAGTTGTAAGGAAATGGTCAGGTATGTTGAAACTCTCTATAAGACAGTTAGTGATATAGGTTGGAAGCTGTCCAAGCTGCTCTAGGTCATTAAGGTTGGAAAAGATGTAGCCTTGTTCTCCAGGTGGATCAGTGATAGAAGAGAGCCAAAGGTGATGGTGAACACTGATAACACCTAGAATGGAGATTTCAGGGAAAGAAGAAATAGACAGGAGGTTTCATCTTAGAAATAAGATTGTCAAAGAATTTTTCATCAGCAGAAGTAGCAGATAAGCAAACAGCACAGATATACTTAGTCAAGGAATGATAGAGAAGCCGAATCTAGAGACTAGAGAATTCAGAAGACTGAAGTACAGGAACATGGGTTCACGATATGTTGTTATATACATATACACAGCAGCAACTTTTTGCTTTGAAGTGTATATACAGAAAGTACGAGTATACAGGGAAGGGTTTGCTTTAAGTCGCCTAAGACAGCTGAGTCTCAATACTGAGGTGAGGGGTAGGGGAAGAGAGGTGGCGTTTAGCTGAGAGAAAATTAAAGAAAAGGTTAAAAAGTATCACAAGAAACCCCAGTTTGCACAAATATTACACTATATTACCGTAACACTTATTTGCACTTGTAATGCAAGTTCACTTGCACTGTAACCCGAAATAATTTATTTCTGGCACTTGTATTGCAAGTTCATCCACCATATCCTGAGATCATTTCCTTACACTCGTACTTTTCCTTATATTCTAAATTCTTTGTGATAAAATCACTTGCTAGGGTAATTTCCTAGTGCACTAGAGGAATAACACAAGGTAGTTACTAATTTAACATAACAAATCCAATTTCCATGTATATTGCACTGTATTGCAAGTTCACTTGCAGTGCAACCTTAGAGTGTTTTCTAAAGCCCATACCTATGATATATTATAAATTATACTGTAAATTCTTATGCAGTAAGATTAATATATACATTACTTACACTTTCCCACAAACAAGTGGATGAAAAAGTCTCCTTGAACTCACTGCACTGGTGCAGCATTTCCTTGTGAACCTGCTGCCGTCACTGATAGTTCAGGCAGACATGGCACTGCCTGTACTTTTTAACCTTCAGTTGCCCAGGTTCACCATGCGGTGACACGTGAGGTAGTCTGCCTGGATGACCCTGTCAGCCATTACTGGAGCACTGTGTTCTTGGTGCAGCAATTATGCCAACAACTTGTCTGAACAGTATGAATGCATTCACAACAGTGATAGCAGAAAGGTGTAGGAACACCCTCTTGTACCACCTGCAGCACATCCTGCTTGTCATGCCAGTGGATGACCGACATGTTATCACATTTCTCGATGAGTAAAGCACCATTATCAGTCTTGGCAGGGAGAACAGGGTAGTGCTTCTTACTTGGCTTGACAGTACCGCAGGTTCCTGTCCCATCTTCAAGGAGAAACTTGGCAGTAACATTATACAAAGAGAATCGCAGGCGGTTACATTATCCTCTCTCTAGGTGGGTGATAACTACAAAGTCCATCATATATCCACTTTTGCAGTCACAAGCAAAAAAGACTGTGATGCATAAGTGATGATTTTTGGACGATGTGTATTGGATAAATGCCAGTCAGCCCCAGAACAAAGCATGCAACTCATCAGCCACAGCTTTAAGGAAAGGTGAAAAAAAAAACATGGTGGAAGAACCTTTTTGCATGGTCAGAATTGGGCGAATTTTCCACACCCCATCATTGGGTAAGGGTCCCACGCTAGAGGAAAAGTGCAGGAACCATATTAAGGCAAGGTACTCTGTAATGTGCCATGTACTTCCCAAAGACAGGTGTGGCTGTGAGGTTGTCGATGACCCAATAGTCCTGTATGTGTGCCAGTACGGTCAAACCTTGCCACACGTATAATTCATCGACTTCAACAGAATGCCATTCTGTCATGTTTGCTCTTGTCACAGAAAGGGAGGTCAAGCCAGTGTTGGGGGAGATTCTGGCGATAATGATCCAGTGCCCAGGTATTCCTTCACGGCCAAAAAAAAAAAAAAAAATGAAAAATCCATGATGCACGAGTTGCCTGCCCCCGGAAAATGTGCCCAAATACCTGCCTAAGAATCATGAAAAGCAATCTCCATGGGCTGAAACCCTTCATCTCCTTTCACACAGTAATTTTGATTGTCCCCACACTTGGCTGATGGTAACTAGGGCAATGGGCACGTGCACCACGTACACACGGCCAAAGACATGCGTAAATCTCAGTTATTATCTAGGAATCCATATTCCTCTTTGTAATTTAAGTGTACTGTCATTTGTATCGAGTCACCATTGGCTTACGAGAGTAGGTTGATTCTTTTCCTTTACTAATTTGCATGGGACACCCACTTATGAGCTTGTGTGCCATTTAAACAGCTTTAACAACAATGTATACGTAATCATAGACGAGATCTTAGCAACTTCAGAACCGTAATGTCTCATATTTTAACCCGCCCCGTCCCGACCACATTTTCACCACTGATACCCCCCAATCCTGACCATTTTTGGACCAAAAATTTTTTGGCTCAAACTTCTGCTTTTGGTCAGAAACAATGGTCAATCACCAAGAAAGTGTTCACCGGGGTCCATAAGTGGCCTAAACAGGTATACCTTCGTTACACCTGGTACCCTGTTCTATGGAGGTGGTCTGTGGCTCTAACGTTTTCTATGGTATTATAAGTCTGGGAAAACCAATAAAAGTAAGTAGATATGTATTTATTATAAACAAAAAAAACTTGTGATACAAGAGTAAATTGGATTTTATACAAAAATAGAGGTGAAATAGGCATGGTTCCATCAGGCGAACCGAGCGAAATCGGCCAAACTGTTCACTGATGAATCGCTAACATTGCTGATCCTCATACATATCATTTTTTCTACTTACATAATACATCGCCAATAACATTATACCATTTCACATTTTATGGAACTGTTTTTACGTATTCACAGGCCTTTCGATAACATTTAGCGTAATGTTAGCACATATTTACGTAGTGAGTGAACTCGCTGTGACTGTTGTTTCAACTCGCATTGTGTTCTTTCGACCTACATAATACTTTCCTAATAACATTATACACTTTTCCACTTTAGAGAACTGTTTTGAGATAGTTTCAGGCCTTGCGATAATATTTAGCGTAATAATAACGCATAATAACACAGCGGGTGAAGTCGATATGACTATTATTTCAACTTACAACCTATTTTTGTACTTATATGATACTTCTCCACTAACATTACACATGTTTCCACTTTATATCATTGCTATCACATAATTGGAGACCTTACTATTCAACTGAGCGTCATATTATCGCATATTTACACAGTGAGTGTAATCGCGATATCATTTGTTTCAGCTTACACTATTATTCAACTTATAAATTACTTTCCCACTAACATTACACCCTTTTCCACTTTATATCATTGCTATCACATATTTACAGACCCGACTGTTCTACTGAGCATAATATTTTTGCAGATTTACACAGTGGGTTTACTCGTGATATCAATTGTTACAACTTACACTATTTTTCAACTTATACATTACTTTCCTGCTAACATTACACCCGTTTCCACTTTATATCATTGCTATCACATATTTACAGACCAGACTGTTATACTGAGCGTCATATTTTCGCAGATTTACACAGTGGGTGCAGTTTTGATATCACTTCTTTCAACTTACACTATTTCTCAACTTATATAATATTTTACCACAAACATTACCCACGTTTCAACCTTGTATAAATCTTATCACATACTGACTGGCCTTACCATTATACTGAGCATCATATCGCCATCCCACACAGTATCAGTAGTGTAGGAAGTTATGATACTCTTTGAAACAAGGCTGAAGGCACAACGCAACATTGCACTCTGCACACTCGTACCTTGTGTCTTTTCTCTGAGTGGCTGGTCTTACTGTCGAGTGCTTGCATACCTGGCAGCGGCGCTGAGGTTTACGATGGTTTGGTTGGGAAGGGATAGTGCTTGGGTAGTGACGTCCTGCGAGGCGTAAGGGAGTCTGGGCAGCCATGGGGGTGCGTGTGCAGTGTGGGGGCCTGTCCTGTGCGTACCTGGCGATAATTTCACATGACAGCTCCCTCACAAACCCCTCAAAGATCTCAGAGATTCCCGTTGTCATGGCGTGGAGGTAGTGTGCGTTGAGGACCGTGATGTCGAGCAAGTGGAAAAAGAGCTTTTTGTACCACTTCATCATGGTCCTGGCACAGTCCACACTGGAAATCATGGAGTCTGACTGATCCACTTGCCTCACGTTGAGATTATAGTCAAGTACTGACTCAGGTTTCCAGACGTGGCACCTCCTCTCGCTACGGTGATCAACGGAGTCTGTGCGGTGCATCAGGAGGCTGTGTACAGTCGACAGGAGGCAAACTTCCCTGTTGTGGTTCCACAGGGTGGCAAGGATGTTATTTGCCTGGAAGAAAACCACCTCGTTTTTGTCGCTTCCTCCCTATCTTAACCATATGGCGACGTTTTCTCTTTACTGTACCACAGACTCCGGTGTCGTGTTGGTGGAGGAACCGAGCGAGAAGAGGGCTAGTGTACCAGTTGCCCAGGTACAACACATGACCACGATGAAGGTACTCCTCTATCATTGTCTTTACCACGGCCCCTGAGAGTCCAATACTATGATCTTCTGTTATGTCTGTCTGTGCGCCTGTATACAAGACTATGTCTTGCATGTATCCAGTCTTACAGCCACACATAACAAAGATCTTGAACACGAAACGGTGTCTCTTGCTGGGTATGTACTGGTGAAAGGAAATATTGCCTCTCCACAACACAAAACTCTCGTCTATGACGTCTCTGTAAGGATAAAATGAGGAGCGGAACATTTCCCATAGGTGATCAAAAACAAGCCTAATTCTCCTCATTTTATCAGTGTTATTTGCATTAGCTGGATCTTCTGCATCAAAAAAGTGGAGGCAGCCAAGGATCTGCTGAAATCTATTACGACCCATTACTTTTCCAAAGAAAGGTGTGATGGTCATTGGGTCAGTGGTCCAGTATGCCGGTATTTGATTTTTCCTTACAACACCCACCAAGAGAATCAGGGCAAAAAATAAGAACATCTCAGAAATGGTTACAGGATAGTCATATTGCTGGGAGTGCCTGCTGGTTGTAACCAGACATTCACTTTCACGGCGCTAGCTTCTTGCAATGAGGTTTGTCTGCTCCACTATGCGGCCCACAAACGCCTCCCCAAACAACAGGTGGAAGAAATCCACCCTAGTGGAGCCCGCATGCACACCTCGAGCCGTGCAACCAGACCGCCACTCCTCAGTGAAATGGTGAATGATGGGAGTAAAATTACTCCCATCTTCCCAGTTCCACGACACACTACCGTCTCCAGCCTCGTCCCCATCGTCACCTTCATCAGGGTGGGGAGGGAAGGGTGGTGGGGGAGGTTGGGGAGGTGGAGAGCGGCGCCCTTCATCACTCGCAATTCTCTTCCCTCTCCCTTTGCCTTTACCCTTTCCCTTCCCTTTCCTTCCTTTCCCCACATCCTGGGGCTGTGGGGAGGAAGTGAGGGAATATTGTGGGGCGAAAGACGTGCTGGGGAGCGGCTCCACCTGGTCTCCCCTATGCCCATGTACACCACGTGCTCGTGCTGCCTCCCTCACGCAACTTTCCCTTTCACCGCTCACTCCTGCCACACCACTTTCCCTTTCACTGCTTACTCCCCCCACACCACTTTCCCTTTCACCCCGCACTCCCACCACACCACTTTCCCTTTCACCCCTCACTTCCGCCACACCACTTTCGCCTTCCCCAGACAATACAGAAGGACCATACCTGATTTGCCTTCTCGCCGCACCTTCTGATCCTCGAGGTGAAATTTTCTCCTTCCCCAACCACGAGGCAACATCACGTCCTAAGCCACCGTCCTCGTCCTCGTCCTCATCAAAATCTCTCTCTAGGGGATGGAGAGAGGTCCGTGCATGTGTTTGGGGTCCAGGCTGGCCTTCCCTCGCCTTACGATACGTAACATACCGCTTTTTCCTCGGCGAAGGGACCTCCTTATCACTGCTTGTTATTTCCTCCTGAGGCTGCACATAATCCCGATCCTCCACATCGTCATCTAGTGGAGAATCACTATCTCCAGTGAAGGCATCCAGGGTGGATTGTATTTCGTCCTCAGAGAAACCTTTACGCACCATGTCTGACCTGGGTCACTGCTAACAGGTGAGTGACCAAGACAAGGGTGCGCACGGGTCACGTGGGGTCTGGGAGGCTGCCCGCCTGGTGGCAGGTAGGGGAGGCTTGGCGAATTTTGAAAACTGTGCAAATTATGGACTTTGCAATTGTGGCGCGTTAAAGTACGTTGACGGGATTGGCAGTGACAAAACGTGAGGACATTAAAGAACGTTGATGGGACGCCGTGGGTTAATCAAGAAAAAAAACAAAGAATTTAAATTGAGTTTTGGAAGGAGTTTTTGCTGTGAAAGAGTTGATGAAGGCTATATTTCACCCCTGTATTTAAAAACTCTTCGAAGGTGAATAAACTCATCTAGCGGTTGTAAGAATCTCCCTCCCCTTCCCCCCAAAAAATATTTAAAAAAAAGAAATGACGCTGTAATATCTAGGTGGCTAATATGCATGTACACTTTTGAACAATAGTATCTGCCAATGCTCTAATTTTCCCAACAAATACAAGGAAATCGTAGCCAGAGTTCCACACAGAACAAAAGCCTGCTCTCCAGTGCTGAGTTGGTAGTTCAAAGCTTTGTTGGATTAACCTGCCACATCCCATCGACGTATGGGTACGTTGCAACATTTTGCATTTGCCAGTCCCGACGACGTACTGGTACGTCGTGCAATTGCAAGGTCCCTAATTTGCACAATTTTCAATTTTCGTGCGTGATTTTTCGTACGTATACACGGGACACCTTCCTCTATTCCTCTACAAGATGCCAAGTAGGTACAATGCCTTACACCGCATACATCCCCCTCCTCATTGTCTCAGCAATTCACCTGTTTCCAGTGACCTGGCCAATAAAGACATTCAGGGCCAGAGTGATTCCCCAATCAAAGAATATGTGGAGGACAAAGTTTACATAGCATTAGAGGAAGAAACAGTCAGAAATGATGATCAGGTAATGTGGCAAAAGAAGGTCAGGAATGGTGATGAGTTAGTGAGTGAAACAATGCTTATAATGCGTATATTGCTGTTTGAAAACCAATATACTCTCATACTACGTATAAATTCGTACCAAATAAATAAATAAGTACCATTTATGAGTGGTGTGGAATAGTTATCCTCCCATAGAACTCGTTTTCTTTGCAGCCAGCCTGATAGAAAACCCTGTAAGATAAGGAGGTACTCCTACCTGTGTCGAGTATTTTAAACCTCAGGTGAACGATTTCTCTATGAATTTTCGATGTTTCTCACCAAAAGCGGAGGTTTTAGCCAAAAAAAAAATTTCCAAAAATGCTCGGGACTGGGGGGTCTTCGAGGTGCGAAAGTGCTTGGGACGTGACGGGTTAAGGAGAGAACAGTGCACAGTGATATTATTACTTGTCTGTCTATATTCTAATTTTTTCTCCTTCATTATAACTTGTCCCATTTTGTTTTTCCCCTTTGCATCTTACTTCACACGGTTAGTGGCAGAATAACAATTTAATTGTTTTATATCCTTTCACTGACAGTTTTCATGACTAGCAACGTATTATAGAGTTAATATCTAGTTACAGCTTATCAATAAAGATCGAGAGGTGATAATATTAGGCCAAGCTAAAGTGAAAAGAGTACAGTCAGTGGTCTTTATCCTGAGAAACTCGGCATAAGCCTTTGTTTCAGCGAGAGAAAAACAGTGACAAGTACATAGAACCAGTGGCTCAGGCAGAAGCAGTTTATTACTAGAAAACATTCCAATGCATCGAAAAGATGGCCCGATGTGTTGAACACTCTATAAGTGGGATTAACTTACATATATATATATATATATATATATATATATATATATATATATATATATATATACAGTGTTTGTGTGTGTGTGTGTGTGTGCGTGTGTGTTTTCGTTCATTCCTGTTACTGCCAGAATATTACACTCAGGAGACAATTTTCAGACTGAGGGATTAGTTATACTTTCTTGAACCAAGGGGCTATATTATAGCCTTGATTAGATATAACATTCACCACATGGGTTCTTCCAAAGACTACATGAAACTGTCCCTTCATTAGCTAAAGGAAATGATAAATTATACCCTTGCAGTGTAGAAGGAATAAAGATAATTCATTCTGCCTGAAAACTATAAACGTATTGTGCAGGTACAGCATGTTGGTTCACTTGCCGTACAGTCCTGACGGTGCCCGGGTGGTGCAACTGGTTTCCTGGACCCCCACATCAGGTCTACGCTATCTCACGCCTCCCACCCTTTTCCCGGAGAAATACACCAAGTAATGTGTACAGATTACTGGCTATTTCAGAGCTGGAGGATCTTATGTACTCTGTTAAAATTATTGGGCATTAGAAAACTGGAAATATATAAGTAATATATCCAAATTACTCACGAGTATAGACTGGGATATACCCATTTCATTGTAACCTAGCTTAAAACTGTCATCTCTTCATCTTGGATGGGTTTAACAAGAGATTAACACTAGAATATGGTACTAGTCATGAGAAAGTGTTATGGAAATGAAGTAGGGCCATTGCTTTGAATTTTTCTGCATCTGAGGTATGTGAAATATGTTGTGAAAGGTTGAAAATCTAGTGCAGATTAGTGTAAAACAGGTATAACTTGTAGCTGACAGAATACATGTTATGGCCAATGTAATCAAAGAGAACGTCGAGTCGAGAAACAATTTACTTAAATAAAATTATTATTAGTATCCAGTAATAATGATTAAAATTTGTCATGGAGTACCTATACTTGCTCTGAATAATACGCAATAGCCTTTATTCCTACAGGGGTATCATAGGCTGAATAAAGTCACTTCCTAATGTTGCACTGCAGCTTCTGTACATTCAGAACATTACATTATTTTTGGAAGTTTCCATGGCGCGACGATAAACGTGACAGCGCTTACATATGAACCCTACTGGCAAGAGTCCATCGAGGGCGACACCACCAGGTACTCAGGCACTGACTACAATCAGCTGGTTGCAGTTGCCCAGGCCCTGAATTTTACTTTCCGTGTCCTTCCATCACGCAGCTGGATCGAGGTGAGAACTATATGCTTGTCTACATTCAAAATTTTCCTGTTACTATCTGTTGCTGTTGTAATTAATTGGAATATCACATCCGAATACAATATCTGCATCGTTTTGCAATATTTAGTAGCCCACTCCCTTTCTTATGTGATACGAGTATGTTAGCGATTTTTTAAAATGCGATCTCAACAGCACTGCATTGTTTTTCATAAAACTAATATTCAGAAAGTATTCACTGGAAGGGTTTGGATTTTATCTCATTTTGGCTGCTACTGCCAGAAACCTAATATCAAATAAGATGTTACCGCTTTTAAGGTGACATTCAAACTCGATTCAGCTCCTGCATATCAGTGTTTTACAATATCATCGTAGATGAAATGGTGTAATCATACTGAAAGAGCACTTTAACCTCTCCAATGCCCTCAGTGATGATCGATGTCAATCAATGAAAGATACATACGTATAAACTGTCACTGGCATCGGTCTCGTCAGAGCCACCTAGAACTGCATGATAAACCCCAGGGATATCCTATTTGGTGTCTTCTATGAACCCTCTGTATGTACGTAGATAATTTTAACCATAGTGCACTGCTGTTCGTGAGTGACGTCGTTTTTCTTGTTTGATATGCACCAATGGGTTTCTTTCGACTCTGTTTTGAAATAATATCTCATTATTTACAGGATGTTATTAAATTTCTTTTCAAAAAGTTTGGTACCGGAAGCAATTATTTGTTTCATTCTATTTATTCCTTAATTGGTAAAACTAGAAAAGAAAAAGAAAATTGCCTTAGATCGTCCATTATCCCTGGACAGTTTGTTGGCTTTGTCCAAGGGATAATTTTGACTGTAAGGAGCTTCTCTCTCTCTCTCTCTCTCTCTCTCTCTCTCTCATTTAAAACACAGTGGAGGTAAGGGAATAACTTCCCGCCATCCCCCTGCTTCTTTGTGGCATCGTGCTTCTCACACTTCACTGAAGCATTTCATATCCTGACATAAATTACTGAAATTTCAAAGATCATTACTCATCTGAAGTGAATGCCTCTGTCCCTCCCAATAACGGAAGCCATATAGCATCCGGCCAAACAGTGAACCCTAGTTCCCTTTCCTGTCCAGCTCTTGCTTGCAGCAGTTACCGGATATTCTCAGTCCTCATGTACATAAATGATCAAATTAGGAACTGTCATCATTCTGTATTTCACATTGCCTACGGCCTCTAAACTTTTAAACTAAGTGTGCTATCCAGACTTCTCGAAATAAATGTTTATTTTTTTTTTAGTTCTTCCTAGGAAGAACAATACATTATTATACTTGGAACCTTTGGCTCGTACTTTATTTTGCAATAAAATGATCAGTTTCTCTCAAATTAGAAGGGCATTCTGCTGGTAAGCTTTAAGGAATGCTACATTATAACTTTTATTTCGAAACATTTCCCTGACAGAGTTTACAGTATGGTAAAAATGACACATTAGAAAATATATCAACTGGGGCTTTCATTTCTTTATTTTAATGTTATATTTACTTGCAGGTGACAGATCAGGTGCAGATTCGTAAATCATTCATGGCAACTGTGATATATGGTGTTATTCCACAAGAACTAGAGAGGTGAGATTCTAAGCTAAGGTTAACCTTTGCACTGCAATGTTCATTGTATTTACTGATAATCCGGTTTAACTGCAGATAGTTTTATGCAGCAAGAGAAGTTATACATTGTCAAAAGATAGAGATACCCTATGTAATTTTGAAATAGCCTAATGTCTTATTAATTATAGATAATGTAAGTGATGGGAAAAACAAAAATTGAATTTTGTTTTATTTGCTAAAGTCGAGTAACTAGAACTAGTCAGTTCACAGCATTCTTCTACTAACTGCCTACAAATGTGGAACTGAATTCTGCACATAATACCTTCTGCTTGTTCTCAGTAATGACACTTGGGTCACTTATGTTACTATGCAACATTAGTAAGCCTGAGAATGCCCATCCCATAATGAAGGGGTTAGAAACTGGCTCGATTAACTCATCTTTTAAAAGGAATCTCATTTCAGCCGATGAAAAAATTAAAAATGTCAGTACCATAATGTTATATTCTGGCAGTGGGTCCAAGAAGGACTAGATATTCATCTACGAGAAAAATATATTACCTGAGCCAAATTTTTGGTTATTTTCATCTTCCCAATATAATAAACAGAACTGGGAAGGATAGATGGATGAGAAAATGATGATGGAGTTGAATATACTATACCGTAGCTTGTAGTCTGACAATGTTCGATGGTAAAGGAAATGATCTAAAGGGTATGCATGGATCTATGGGAAGATGATGATGATGGAAATTAAAAAAAAAAAAATAATAATAATATTCCTGTACTGTTTCTAGTTGGGACTTAGTTTCAACTGTAATAATATAAATAATAATAATTATTATTATTATTATTAATATTATCATTATTATTATTATTATTATTATTATTAACTTAGTAGCGAAGCTGGTGTTGTTTTCAATCCGTCCGTCTTTCTGTCCGTCTGTCCGTGTTTCTGTTGGGGGATAACTTCGTAACCGCTCGAGATACGATTACAAAATTTTACAGTTCTGTATTAGATAAAAAATCGATCACGAGTTCGAAACTGGTGAAAGTAAGCCAATCTCTGTTGTCTGTTTCCAAGATAAATTCGCAACCGCTCAAGACATCATCACAAAATTTTACAGGTGTGTAGAATCGATGAACATCGACGAGTTTGAAATTGGTGAAAGTAGGAGCCCTTTGTGTTTGTTAACACGATAACTTCGCAACCGCTCAGGTTATCATCACAGAATTTTACAGGTATGTAGTAGGGATGAAAATCTTGTACGAGTTCGACATTGGTGAAAGTATGTCAAGATCTGTGTATCTGTTACCATGATAACTTAACAACCGTTCAAGATATCATCACAAATTTTTACAGGTGTGTAGTAGGGATGAAAATCACGAGTTCGAAATTGGTGAAAGTAGGTCAAGGTCAAGGTCATATTCCGAGGAGCACTAGATTATGTATTGGCTTGTGGCTGGTATGATTCCCCTCCCATTGTAAGGGCTTCAAGTTATCGCCCACCTTACGAGGTGGAGCAATAATGTATCTCAGTGTGTGTGTGTGTGTGTGTGTGTGTGTGTGTGTGTGTGTGTGTGTGTATATTCCCAATATACCTCACGAACGGCTTGAGCTATCAACATGAATCCTTCAGGGTATCAAGATATGGCCAAAATCTTAGCCGAGTTCGAAAATCGGCACTAGGAGTCATGGTTTAGGCCAGAAACATGACTGCCAAAAATCAAGGATAGTTTATTGACCGCCTGTGGGACAGATATATAAACGGCTTGAGCTATCAACATGAAACATTCAGCATATCAAGATATGACCAAAACCTTGGACTTGGCCAACAGCATATTCTAGCAGGCAATTAGCATTCGGATTCCGAATGCTTTACTTTCATCCTTAATTATTATTACTATTGTTATTATTGATATTATTATTAAATAATTTTTATTATTAATTTATTGTATTATTATTATCATTATTATTATTATTATTATTATTATTATTATTATTATTGTTTGAGAACAAAATCTTTCCTATGGTTGGATGTAACAAATGGCTGTAACATCTACAAACATAGCATTTTTATTTCTAACAATGTTTCCAGATGGGATTTGACTTTCGCCTTTGATCAAACTGCTGTTAAATTCGCCATGGCCACGCCGGTCATAACACCCAGTTGGCTGAGCTTCTACTACCCATTGAGTGGCCAAGTATGGATCGGTGTCTTGGCTTGTACGCTGACTGTCTGCTTCACACTTGTCAAGGTATATATGCAAGTGGTCAAGCACGGGCACATCCAGTATTAGTAATAACAGGCAGTAGAAACCGGTTCCTTATGTTGTTGTTGTTGTTGTTATTATTATTATCATTATTATTATTATTATTTTTTATAATTATTGTTGTTGTTGTTGTTATCATATTTAATTTAGGGGTGAGACATTCTCAATTAGCAGCCCGTGGCCGTCTTCCAGTGTTAATCACAAACTTAAATATATTTTCACAAGGCAGGCACTTCTGTTTAGCTCCTTCAGGATTTTTACACAAATGCACTTTACTCTAGCGAAGCACAATATGGTTTTTCATTATAGCGAAGTCCCATAGGGTGCCATATATGTCTACTGCCATTGTTCTATATTGTTTTATACTCACCGAGGACAATGATGCATTTAACCCTCTCATGGTCGTGTTTTCTTGTTCTTCCCTTTATATACCATGACCCAACAGTATATGTTTTTTATTTTTAGTGACTGTGTCAGTGGAGACAGTTGCTTATTCTGGTACCATGAACACTCCCCTGTTCAGGTTTAATCTGTTATCTTTTCTAGTTAACTTCAGACGATAGGTGCAAGTGAGCATTTAACATGAGACTCAGTGATGAAAATCAGAGTGAGCAACAAAGAAATGTAATTGAAAAATATTAGTTTCATTTTACAGCTATAAGTACAATGACTCTTCTTGGATGATGTTAGATTCATGCAATAAGAAATTAAAGAATATATATTGCTGTTTTTATACAACATATCCGTAACCCCTAAACTGTGGGGTTGTTTTGGCGCTCCGATAGCCTTTGTAAAAATATTTGCCAAAAATCAGTTATTAGTCCTAGAATATTATAATTAAATTTGCATCTGGCACATACCTTTAGCTTTCTCCTGGGATGTTTGTTGAGCCTTCGTCGAGTACCGTAGGACTTATGGAGACTTCTGAAGTTGGGTAATCAAGTCTCCACTTTACACTTCCCGACACCCCGTAATATGATGACCACAGCCTAATATTATCACGGGAAACACTATTCTATGATTTTCAAATAGTTTGGAATCCATACTCCAAAAAAAAAACACTGTGAAAGCAATGACAATTACGAGCGCGTACCAGCTTCCCACTTACGCTCGTTTGCCGCTGGTATTCTGTCATTTATTATTCATAAAAACACTCACACTTTATATTTCTATTACTATATAACACTTATCATATCTGCAGTCTTTATCCATAAGTTTCCTCCAGTAATAGTAGTTTATTGTCACTGTAGGCATTCAATTTCTCTTTCAGTAAAATACGTAGCATTCACTTTCTCGTCCTGTATACTAGCATTGAGAGCGAATCTGTCACTTTCACTTTCATAACTCATAGTATTCATACATGCTAGAGTGAAACTTTCACTTTCATTACTCCTAGTATATATACTCGTATTCTTATAATTCTTATATTACTACTCACTTACATTTCTATTTACATTCTCTATTTTATTTACATTATTTACATTTCTATTTTATTTACGCTGTGTTATGCACTGTCACTTGCAGTAACTTATAAACTATTTTCCACCGTTCACTTATATTTACATTCATTGCTTTCACTCGCTGTTTACACATTACTTACACATTATTTACATTTTCACTTGCACTGTTTTAGTCACCAAAAAGATCGTAGTCACTGTCCATCATTTTCATTGATAAATTAGCAGTTCACGTTCCACAGCAGTCACGTAGCCCTTCACCCCTTTCCACACGAGGTTTAGTAGGAGTAGAGGTCACAGGGCCTTTTGCATGGGGCTAAAAAGCGGCGGAATTGGACAGGCGCGAATCCGACGTGGTTTCACCTTGAAAGACAACAGTAAAGTGAATACAGTGGTGGCCTACGGGCAGTGAGAGGCTGCCATTGTCAGCTTGGTGACAGCTGCTAATATATATGCTATGAAATGATTTGCAGGAAATCTAAACAATACATAATAAAGTAGGTAGTTCCAGGTGAATGTAAATATCACTTAGGCTTCTCCCTTCCTTTCTTACATACATTTTTAATACGAGAATAGATTATATGGTATATTTCAAGGGGAAATAAACAGGGAAAATTAGTGAACGAGTGCACGTGAGGTGTTGTCAGGTGATAATTAGCCAATTCCAGGTGTATGGCACTCTCACTTACCTTATTTATTTTTTGTATATATTATTTTGTGTAAGAATAGGGCATAGGGCTTATTTCAATGGATGAAACCAGTGGAAAATTCCGGGTGAAGCTTTATTTAGCAGCAGCGCGGCCAGGCAGGTGAGAGGAGAGGGTAATGGAGGGGAGCTAGGGAGGGGAGTCAAGAACGGGGACATCCAGCTAAATTGTCAACAATGGATGGGAGTACAGATGAGATTAGGAGTGCTGACCAGTGTTGGACATTAGCAGTACTGATAGATGATACACAGGCGAATTCAAAATAACACAGAATCACAAAAGTGATGCCCCGCGATATGATCCCTTGCTCCCAAGCGTCATGAAAGTGACACCCCGTGGTTAAGGGGTTAAACACTTTGCTGGAATATATATTTATGGTACAGATGAGTAAAGATTGAGTTTAGATTGTTACTTCCACCCTGAGCCTATACTACAGCCACAACTGTCAAGCAAGTGGTAGGCTACTTCACACTTGTTGATTTCTTGAAACCACTGCATGGAATTGTTAAATAATCCTGCTTTCATTCGGTTTTAGTTTGGTCTGCCTTTATGACGGAGAAAGAACTTTAGCCATTCCTAATCAAATGAAGTCTTAAAAAATGAATAATACATCACACTTACTATAACCCATATCTGACTGTTCCATGATATTTTCACTATTTTCGAGGATGCTATATGTAGCCGAAAATTACATTCAGAAAAGCCGAAAGAAATGAAAATTACCAAACTGGACATACCAAGCAGCTCTGCAAAAAAAATGGCACAAATTACCTCATTACAATTGTGTGTCTTCCTAATGATAGCAGATGCGCAGAGGTGCACTTTCTTTCATGGCTTGTATTATCAAAACCATTCCACTGTCCGAAACGTCACTGCTCACCCCTATGACACAATAAAAAAAACAGCTATGTGCTCATATCATAGTATATGTACATCACTGCATATGTATGTTTTACAGATTACGAGGAGAAAAACATGGCAAACGCGGCATGGAGTGCTGAGTACTGGATCGGTGGTGCTGGAGTCTGTGGGCACCCTGTTGGGCCAGGGACTGTATGGACGCCTCTCAACCAGCCATTCTAACCACATCCTGGTCGGCACTTGGTTGTTGCTCAGTGTTGTGGTGGGCATAGCATATCGCGCCAGCCTCATTGCTTCCCTCACCCTTCCAAGGCTGCCACCCAGACCAGAGACAGTTGAGGAACTGGTCAAAGTAGTTGACAGGTGAGATATTGAAGAACAAACGTTTGGATGCAAAGCTACTGGATGTAATTGATATGCAAGTTAATGCTGGGCCCTTTGGCTCTTAATCTCTGCTATATCATTGCATCACAGTCCTTAAACAAGTGGTCCCGAGCCTGTAGCTCGCGGACGCCATTGTGCCCGCGGAACTGTATTAAGGCGCCCACAAGGGTTCACCAGAAAACTGCAATATTCTTTGTTTATGTATTTTATTTATCTATTTAAAGTTGGACAATACGAAAATATGTAAAAATAATGCATTGACGTACTACTCCACAGTTTGAGAGAGAGAGATAGAGAGAGAGAGAGACCGTTGGAGGGTAAGGCAGGGGAGGGTGGAGGAGAGGCGATGACATCCGTAGGGGCTGCATTCATGAAGGTTCTTAACCGATTTTTACGGCAGACAGAAAGCCATAGTTGTTAATAGTGGTTTGATATCCATTGCTTTGCCATATCTTAAAATTTGCTACTCACTCCTAATTGCTTGTGAAGTATTTGATAGCTATATGAGTCGAAACTGAAGTATAAACAAGCGCTTTGAAATACTGCTTAAGCTCGGGAGTGTTTGTGAATATGGTACGCAGGTCTGTGGTGTTCGTGTCCAGTACAAAGGCGGCTACCCTGGACTCAATCGTCGTTCACTGGTTCAGTGGGTTTCTATCTGTTGCACGGTTGGGGTGTACAGCGTTGCTGCACCAACTGTTGTACTGAACACTGATTCAACGATATCCAAGCTAATTTCACGTATAATAAAGAACAATAATGGCTTCCTGTTCAAAGAAAAGAAGTCATAATTATGCCTTTCATGAAGAATGGGAAGAAAACTATTTATTTTGCTGGTTCCAGAGACAAGAGTATGTGCTTAATTTTTCACACTACTGTTGCAGTATCCAAGTAACGTTGAGAGACATTTTGTTACCCTGCACATAAATTATGATACTAAATATCCTTCTAACAGTGCTCTAAGAAGGGAGAAAGTGAAGCCGCTATAATCTGAGTTGCTGGCCCAACAAGACACCTTCCGGAAACCACTAACCAAAGCTAAATCATCAACAGTTGCATCATTTTGTGTTGCTCATGTCTTTGCAAAGAAGAAAAAACCCTCTGAGGATGGTGAAACGGTGAAAGCATGTTGGCTTGCAGCATCTGAACTCTTGCTTGAGCATTTTAAGAATAAAACTGAAATTATAAGTGCAATAAAAGCCATGCCATTGTCGGGAAACACAGTTACACGCAGGATAGAAATGATGTCAGAAAATGTGTTTGGTCAAGTAAAAGCTGATCTTGAGAAATGTACGTACTTCAGCTTGCAGTTTGATGAATCCACAGATGTTGTGGACACAGTCCAGTTAAGTGTATATGTACGCTTGTTTTTTGCTGATAACAATGTGAAAGAAGATTTTTTAGTGCTCTTACCTCTGAAAGAAAAAACGCATGGTGCAGATATTTATCAAGCTTTTAAGAGTTTTGTAGACAAGGTAGATCTGCCCCTTCAAAAGCCTGTGTCCATAACAACAGACGGTGCTCTGTCAATGACAGGTAGCAATGTTGGCTTTGTGGCAATGTGCAAAAAAGATCCTGCATTCCCTCAGTTCATTAGTTACCACTGTATCATACACTAGCAAGTTCTTTGTTCTAAAGTAATTAACTATGAACATGTTATGAAGGTGGTTGTGAAAATCATTAACTCTGTTCTTGCTAGACCTCCTCAGCGCAGGCTGTTTAAAGCAGTTCTGGATGAAGTGAGTGCTCAGTATGGTGACCTTGTCTTATACACAGAAGTGCGTTGGCTAAGCAGGGGAAAAGTTCTACAAAGATTTGAACAACTAATTCCCGAAATCAATTTTTTTTTTTTTTTTTTCAAGAAAGAGGGGATTCATATGTAGAATTCGATGATCCACAACGGTTAGCTGACCTAGCATTTTTAACTGACATCACATCTAAGATGAATTAGTTAAATCTGGAGCTGCAAGGACAAATGAAAACTCTGTCACAAATGATAAGTTCAGTAAATGCTTTCATGAATCAGCTGAAGTTGTGGATGTCTCAGATCTCCAAAGGACTCTTACAGCACTTCCCTTTGCTGCAAAGAAGGCTGAATACAGAAAATTTGGAGTGCAGTGTTCATACATACACAAATCAGCTGAACATAATTCTGGAGGAATTCAAGAAAAGGTTTTCAGATTTGAGCAATGTCCTACCAGTAGCCACATTCATATCGTACGCATTTTGTAATAGTGATGTCAGTGGCACTGCATCTCAACTTGGACAGATTTTCAAACTGAATGTCACTGACCCGGAGATGGAAATTATTACTTTGCAAAGTGACTTGCAACTGGAAAGCAAAGCAGACCACCCAGAATTTTGGACATTAGTAGAGTCGGGAATATTTCCACTTTTGAAGGAAGTTTATCAGAGACTACGTTCGTGCTTTCGTTCAACATACATGTGCGAATCAGGCTTCTCAGCAATGAAAATCTTAAAATCGAAGTATAGGTCACGTTTATCTGGCAGCCATATAAGTGACTGCATGAGAATGGCAGTTACAAATTACACCCCAGAGATCTCCAAGTTATCAGTGGGAGTGCAGAGCCAGCCTTCTCACTAACCTTTTTAAAGGTAAATACATTATCTATTTTTTTATCTATCTATCTAATTATGGAAACGTGTGTAAATCTGCAGATACATTTTTTTCAGATACCTTTTTTTTTTTCATGCTATGTTTGGTGCCCTCCACTGTATTTACAAAGGATGATGAGGCCCGGAGCCTATAAAAGGTTGGGGACCACTGCCTTAAACTCTCAGATCTATTTTCCCCTCTTTCACCAACACATCACACAGTGAGTTAGTTTTCACCCAGCAGCTGGTATTTTATTCAAATCCTTCGATACGTTATTTTCAGACATCATTGTTCTAAAGCAGGCCAACAATGAAAGAATCAACATTTGGTGTTCTCAAGTACCACGTAATACATCATCTACATAAACCATACGTGAAATATTCCATCCCTCATTATTTATATCCGGCTTTACTTTTTTTTCTTTTTCTTTTCATATATGCTCACCGCTCTCGAACCTTATTCACTTCCACATACATTGTTCTCCAGAGAGATAACTGCCGTACAGTCTTTCGCTTATGATTCCTCCGCTCTCTCCCTAGTAGTCCATAATTTTTAGTATTAGCATAAGTTAGTATAAGCTAGTATTGTAAGTGTAATCTTAAGCTTTCATAATTTTATAAATATAATCTGTACGGTTCATTTAGCCATTAAGCCTTATAGTTAAGTTTAGTCTTAGACGATACTCATAATGTGAGCATGATTCTGCTATTGATAGTGCTAAGTCGAGTATTGGTGTGGATATGATTAATGTTCATACATAATGAACCAGCCGTTTTTCAACAAAGATGTATAACCACGGAAGTTTAGTAGAAATAAAAAATCGCGAATGTCTTCCTCTATATTATGATCTAGAGATTTACCTGCCAAATTTAAGAGTATTCCCTTTTTGAACTATGCAGTGGTGAATTGAGAATGTCTGAAGTAAGATTGTTGAAGAAAGTCATTTGTGGAGCATGAAATTCATGTTACTGGAGTCGTTACAGTCACGTAGGCACATTCCTAATTGATTTGGCTTCGTTATGATTAACCCCTAAGCGCCGGTCCAAGTCATATGACACGATGGTAGAGGCCTATCGTCCACGTCATGTGACGTTATAAGCATGTTTGAACTAAGTAGCGCACCATATGGACACAGAGTATTGTCCCGGCATGGCTGGTGCACGGCGTAATGCTGGATGGTCCGGGGGAAGGGGCGGGGATGTGGGTGGGGGGGGGAGGGCAGCCCAGTATGGAGGAGGGCTGTGGTGGAGGGTGGTGGGAGGCCGGCATAGGGAGAGTGTGGCCTTGGAACCAGCTGATACTGGTTCAGGGTTGGGGTAGGGGTAAGGAGGGGTGTGGTGGGGTGGGGTGGGGTGGTGGGGAGTGCTACTAGGGGTCCCTGAGGGGTGTGGGGGAGAGTGTATGGGTGCTTGAGTACACTTGTACTGACCACAGCCAGACTTTAGGGAGTATCATACTGTCAAGAGTTACTAAAAACAGTGAAATAATGGGTAAATAGTGTGTAAATAATAGTGAATAAATAAATAGACACCAATTTGTTAGAAAATAAGTATCATGGAAAACATAAAATAACCCAGTCTTTATTTGTTACTTTCTTGTCTTTCTTGTGTGTGTGTGTGTGTGTGTGTTTGCTATTTTAGTTGTAATTTTGTGTTCATACAGCACTGTGAATTAGTGAGAGAAACAAATACACACCCAATACTTATTTTGGTGCGAGGTAATCATCCCTCTTCCCTCCACCAATACCGCCAACACACCACCACAACCTTGAACATGCTCAGCCCAGCTGCCACACACCGGCTTCCTCACACCACACCACCACCTCCAAATCACCAAGAGAGAATAAGTACGCATTTTTTAATGTGTTTTTTGTCATTTGTGATTGATTTGTAATGGAAAAAAAATATTGCAGGGAAAATCGATTATCCTGCAAATAACCCGGTTCTGGGACATGGATAGGTCAACCCATGCCTGGCGCCTAGGTGTTAAAGTTCATGTATGCTTATTACAAAAATTTTAAACACCATAAGTCATTTTTCTATGAATATCAAGTGCAAACATATATCTCGTATGAAGAGAGAAACCTGTATTTTACACAGGAAAAATCATCTGAGAAATTACCAATATGCCGGGAATCGAACCACTACACCACGACCAGGTAAAAGTTAACTCACATTGTCACAATCTTGTAACCAACGTCCCTCTGCCCCCACTGTGGGCCTGAAGAGGGTGAGTTAACCCCCTGGCACTCGGGCAAGTAGATGCTTTTAATCTATCCCAAGCACTTCTGGCATGTCAGAATGAAGAGAGAAACCTGTATTTTATACAGGAAAAATCATCTGAGAAAATACCAATATGCTGGGAATCGAACCCTGGACTCTCAGGTGAGAGCCAGGCAGCATACCACTACAGCACGACCAAGTAAAAGTTAATTCACGTTGTCACAATCTTGTAACCAATGTCCTTCCGCCCCCATTGTGGGCCTGAAGAGGGTGAGTTAACCCCCTGGCACTCGGGCAAGTAGATGCTTTTAATCTATCCCAAGCACTTCCGGCAAGTCAGAATGAAGAGAGAAACCTGTATTTTACACAGGGAAAATCATCTGAGAAATTACCAATATGCCAGGAATCGAACCCGGGACTTTCAGGTGAAAGCCAGGCAGCATACCACTCACCCTCTTCAGGCCCACAATGGGGGCAGAGGGACGTTGGTTACAAGATTGTGACAATGTGAGTTAACTTTTACCTGGTCGTGGTGTAGTGGTATGCTGCCTGGCTCTCACCTGAGAGTCCCGGGTTCGATTCCTGGCATATTGGTAATTTCTCAGATATATCTCGTATTTTTTGGAGAGATCTAGTAGAGACAAAAATATTACAAAGTAATTTTTAAAGTTTTAGCTGATTCCCGAATACTGTCTTGATGAGTGTAAAAGGTGAGGAGCTGCACTGAATATTGAGATCGTCGCTCCTCTTCATGATTCACAGGTTAATACTTGAACTCTCACACACACACCCTTTTATTCTCCTTTGTGTAATGTAAGTCATCATATACTTTCATGAGTTAAATTAGTGATATTTCCCCTGATCCCTCTTGTAGCGAATAATGAGATCGTCACTCCTCTTCATCATTCACAGAGATCATCTGTTCAAGCCACTGCCCAACATCTCGCCCTATACCACACCCCTCCCACCTTTCTCCGTAGTTCATGTAGCCTAATCAAAGAATCTATCGGCTGGTCCATTTTGATAACGCCCCATTTGATTACTGTTCATGCAATTCCTGTATCTGGTCTATATACAATTCTTGAGTTATATGAGTTTAATCTTAAGGGAGTATCTTTGTGGTAATCTTTAGTTCTTCCTGAAGAGTCCAACTGTGACCACGGGATTAATATATCCAAGTGTATCAGAGAACAATCTTTGGTGGTAAATTTTAGTTTCTTCCCGAAGAGTCCAACTGTGACCACGGGATTAATATATCCATGTGTATCAGTATCCTTTCAATATTAATTTAGCTTGTAAAGATTCGTATCTCTAGTGATGTTGATCCTCATTATATTTCGTTTGGGTTCATTCACAGTTTGAAGAGTAATCTGTCGCAGTTCTTAATGCTTAGTAAATCTTAGGCTAAGTCATTTTGAGTTTTCAATTTTACTATCCTCTAAGGAGTAGTATAGACGAGATTGAGTGGCCTGGAAGGGTTACTAATACCTATTGGTTCACGCGCTTTCCAAAAGATCACGCCAATTCATTTCCAATAAATTTTCAAATAAGATCACGCTCCTCTATTTCTCTTAATCTCTAAAACTCTCCAAAATATCACACTACCTCATTTTCCCATATATTCTCAAATAAGATCACGTTACCCTATTTCTCTTAATCTCTAAAATTCTGAAATAAGATCACGCTACCGCATTTTCCATAATCTCTAAGAAATTCTGAGCATTACACTGGTGACTAATTCTCAGCATTACATTGGTGGTGGCCTAAACTTTCTCCAGCATTACACAGGTGGTATTAGCTGTAGAAGTGTCTGTATTTTTTGTCATTACACTGGTGGCTGCAGTGGGATACAATACTGTTGTGGGGTAAGACATTGTTGTGAGATAGAATCCCTCAACAACAGTACACTAGAGGCCCACTTAATCTCATGATATTTCTAGAATTAATGATCTTTGAATCTCCTGGAGGACGAGCAAAATTATTGTTCACCGATAATAGAATGAATACTGAGATGGAGACACAACTTATGTATTTTGTGGCTTGGTCTAGTGAGAGAAGGGTTAAGGTGGAAGATGAGTTGCTAATGGTAATTAGGGGTAACATGTCAAGTAGAACAGAGTGAAACAGTGTAGAAATAAGCGTAAACCCTTCTCTCTTAACATCATGATGGCGAGATAGTATGAAATTTCAAATTAAAGAGGAGGAGAAACCTGCATCTAGATCTTGGGTAGTGAATGAATTAGGCGGGTAGAAATTCAACTGTCCCCCACGAATCCTTGCTATCCTCCATTTTCTAACTCTCATCTAACATTGAGAACCAAAGGTAGCCTCTCAAAGTCTCGCGATATTCCATTTCTAGAACTCCACCAGTTACAGAGTATCGATACAGCAGCACGTCTGGAATTTTTTTATTATATTTGGACAATGTGATTCTGACGATGTGATGTGCATCCAGACTGCAAAGGGTAGAGTGAGCCCTGAACTTGCCATTTTCATTCATAACAACCAGACAAAGCACCGAGTAGTTCCATGGCCAGCACTAGAAGGAATTTCTTAGAATGGAGTTTGTCATCGAAGTCAGTATTGATTGGGCTTGGCAGGAATTAGAATCAATGTGTTATGATTGGATAGAGTCATCCCAGGCTTTCATGCACCGTTTCATCTGCCAGCATGCGGCAGTAGAACATAAATTCCCTAATGAAAAGTTTCCTAACTGTGACAAAACAATCACACAGAAGTTGTGGTATGGCTTACCTCTCCCGTAATGAGAAAAACTTGAGGGATTCCAAGACGATGAGTACCCATTACAGAAGTTCCTAGATAGAGTAGAACATGAACGTCAGTTGTTGGAAGTGAGTCATACCCCTCATGTCAATGCGGTGCCTGCTCAGAATGAAGTCAAGGAAAGGAAACTCGAGAATCGGCCGTTGCCATACACCTCAGTGAACCAGACAGATCACTCGAGTCCAGTTGGGCCGAAAGACAAAGTGGAAGAATTAAAATGTCAGGTCTGCGAGCTCAAATCTAGCCTACCGCAAGTGAATAAGGGGCAACCTAACAACTCCAGAACATCTTGTGGTAAATATTGTGCCCATTATTTAGCTTCATCACATAGTCTCCAACAGTGTTGGTGTAAACCTCTTCCCAGACATTGTTTTGACTGCTGCAGACCCAGATGTCATCGAGGAGACCGTGAGTGTCATGGATTTAACTATAAACCTCCAGAACAAAATTACCTTAAATCGAAAGGTTCACAAGATCCACCCCAGAAATTATGACTAACCGGTGGTCATACATCCCCCACAATCAGTGTAGTGATTAATGGAAAGATAGTAGAAGCTATAGTTGATACCGGGAGTAGCTATACTCTAATTAAGGAATCAGCTGTCAAGCGAATTGGGGGAGAAGTAAATACAAGGCAAAACCTGCTTCATTGGCATGGAGTCACAGGCGCCTCTTTGAGAATTAGAGGAATGCTGCAGGCAGAATTCGGAGTTGGAGATGAGATCCATAAACAATGGTGCCCGGTAGTGCCAAATTCTTTTTTTAATACGGATCTGCTCCTCGTTTGCGATGTACTAGGTCAAGCTCCTCTCTTGTGGGATGGAACAAGGAGAGTCATGGTATGGGAAGGCGCCCCTTATGTTGTGAATCATATTCACAGAAAAAGGAACAAAGTCGAAAGGGTGAAGGCTGACCCAGTCGAACCCCCCAACCCATCACAACATTTCTCACAAATCAATCTTCTTATCACCATGAAAGTAGACCCACGTCAGTCTAAGTTTGTGCCCATCCCTGTAAGAGAAGACCCAGGCACTAATCTTATCATTTATCTTCAACCCAGAGTCAGTCATTACAGTCACCCATATTTGGTCAAAGTCAGTTCTGAGAATTCAATCCATTTCCCTCTCACTAATGCGACTGAGATGGACAATGTATTTCATAAGGGCAAAATTATTGGATCGTATGAGAGAATTGATAATCCACCTCGTAGGGTTAATGTCACTAAATTCACAATGACATACTCCCAGAAAATGATCAAGTCAGACAAAGTGGGACACTTGCTCAGAGGTTGAAAGAACTGATTGGGGAATTTTACTGGCAATATCTCACTAGTGTCCAGCAAGAAGACTTATTTCAGTCTTAAGCACGACCCTCTCTTTATTCTCGACAAAAGTGAGTTAGGACTCATCAGTGGCCCTCCTGCTCATATTAAAGCAGCTGATCCTCAGCCCAGTCGTGGACCCAAGTACCACTATCCCGAACAAGCGAAACAGATCATCATGGATATGCTGAAAGATATGGAGGACAGAGAAATCATAGAACGATCTACTGCACCCTGGCTGTCACCCATTGTACCTGTAAATAAGCCAGATGTTAGCAAAAGCGTGTGTCTTGATTCTCGTCATGTGAATCAACACCTCGCGATTGACATCCACCCCGTCCCACGGTTGGATGAACTAGTAAAACAAGCAGCCGGACACCAGTATTATGTCACTCTTGACATGCAGGAGGCGTATTTCCAAATTCTGTTAGACGAAGAAGTTCGTGACGTTACTACTTTCAGTGACAGGGTCACTCTATATCGATTTTGACGACTCCCATTCGGACTTAATTGCTCCCCTGTGATCTTTTCCAAGTGGATTGCTACAGTACTAGCACTCCTCCTACAGAAAGGGTGGGTCAGAAATTATTTAGACGAGCTGATTCTTTGGGCTCCAGAGTTTCCTACTTTACTAGACCGCCTGAGGCAGCTTTTCCAGTTACTTACTGAAAATGTAGTGAAACAAAATTTCAGTAAATACAAATTCGGCCTTAAAGAAGTCACCTTCCTAGGTCATCAGATTTCTGCTGAAGGAAGGAAACCTGATGTGGAGAATGTTGAAGCAGTCGCAATGATGAAACCTCCCACCACTGTAAGGGAAGTAAGGCGATTTCTAGGAATGTGCGGGTTTTACAGAAAACATGTTCCATCGTTTCCAAAAATTGCTACTTCCCTCACCAACTTAACTAAATCTCGAGTAACATTTATCTGGACGGACGAATGCCAGAAATCCTTTCAGCATCCCAAGTCTTGTCTCATGAACGCCCCTGTCTTAGTTAGAGCTCAGCTAGAACAACCATTCATTCTTACTACAAATGCCAGTAATACTCATGTTGGTGGAGTCCTGAGCCAGATTCAATCACATGGTTCCAACAAGACGATAGGGTATTTCTCTAAAAAATTGAACCTATGTGAGACTCGATATTCAATGACAGATAGAGGCCCTAGCTGTAGTCCTTGCATGTTGTAACTTCCATCATTATCGGTGGGGTACCCGTTTTACCATAATTACTGATCAGCAACCTCTCACTAGTATATTAAAGCAGAAGACTAAATCACCTCGAATGAATCGATGAATCCTAAAAATGCGAGAATATAACTATGACATCCAGTATCTCAAGGATAAAAACAATTTTGTAGCAGATCAGTTGTCACGCCCAGTTTGAGTAGTAGTCAGTCCACCTGAAGCCACCTGGCTCTGGTTAGAGCGAGAACAAAAGAATGTCCGTCAACGAGAACCTGTGTGGGGAGAACTAGCACAGCATCTTGGAGGTGGTAGAGTTCCCGCCAAAAGACTACCAAAAATCACCTTAGATCAGTTCGCCTAATAGACGAAGTGTTATATTTTGTGCAGGAGAAGGCAGGCGATAGTCTTCATTACAGCCTCATTGTCCCTCGTGCTTTATTCTGTACAGACCCTTCAACATGCACATGAGTTAACTGGTCATCTGCAACAAAAGAAAACTATCAAAAAGGCTGAAGAACTATATTACTGGCAAAATCTTAAGGTTGATGTGTGTGAATATGTCAAAAAATGTGTAACTTGTCAGAGATTCAAACAGGACACAGGACTGCAGCAACAGTGGAAGGAATTGCCTCCAGTGAATAAGCCACTGGAGAGGATAGGGATAGATCTTACTGATATGGTTGCTGAAGTCCAAGGTTACCGTTATGTTCTTACAGTAGTGGGCCAAAACAATCCACACACATTACAGACAAACTCGGGCAGTATGTGGCAGACTATGGCACACCTCGCAGTATCGTCCTGGACAATGGAGGCGAGTTCACCAGCAGAGACTTTCAGCAATTCTGCCAGTGACACCAAATCACCCTCTACTACACGACCCTCTATAATCTCTAAGGGAATGGCGTCACCGAGTGGATGCATCGGACCCTGAAGTCGGTCCTCCCCTCCCTATGTCACAGCCACCCTCTTGAACAGTCCTAACTGCTCCAGCCATGTCAGATCGCCATGAATCAGGCAGTCCATACATCCACGGGACAGCAACCCTACTTCACCTTCTTCTCTCGCCATCCACCTAGGCTGGTTGGTGCACCCTTTGCCGATGGTGAGGAAGACGAGATGGCTATTGCCTATGATCTCATTCAGGAAACGCACTGGAATATGATGCGTCGGTATAGAGACGTAGCTATCCAAAGGTGGAAGAATCAAACAGTTGGAGTTGGAACCCTTGTATGGATCAAGAAGGAAACTGTGCCACCTGGTACATTTCAAAAACTTCATGTGAAATGGGATGGTCCATACCGTGAAGTGGAAATGTTGATGGACAGAAGTGTGTATGTGGTAGAAAATGTGTTCATGGGGAAAAGGATAAAAAGAGCTGCAGGACAAGTGAAGCCCTATTATGGAGAAGAGTGGCTTTTAGAACCCCTGGAAAAGGCCTTTGAACCTGATCCAATGGACAAACAATTACCGTCCCATTAGAGATGCCCTCACCAGAGACTTATTGAAGAATGTTGACTGTCAAAGCTGGATATTGCAGTATTAAGTTAAGAGATGGATAGGGAAATGTGTGCGGGTCTTACTATCTGACTATTGACTGTGACAGAGTTCAGAGAGTTTCGTATTGTGTCGAGATTTCACAGTAGTTTGGGTTATGGGTGCAGCCCAGTTCAATGGGAATATTTGGTTCCTTAATTCGAGGGGAAAACCTAGGAACCTCTCAAGTTACAGTCAACACAGTCTAGGGTGAAACAGTGACTTCAGGACCTGACAGGCGCTCGTCAGTTACTAGATGGAGAGCTGGAAGTGTAAGAATGAATGAATGGGAGTGTGAATGCGATTAGTCCATATGTTGTTTGAATGGGAAGTGCCACTAGGATGATCCTGGCAGCAAGAGTACGGGTTAGTCCAGGTGAGACGACCAGGTTGCCACCCAGGCAGGAGGTTGGCTGGGGTACATCCCTCCAATGAATTTCGAGAGTTTATCATGATAGAGAAGCGACCCCTTGGGGTACGCAATTTTACTTGTGGACCGACAGGTGTCACTTATTGGAGGAAGAGTCAGGAAAATCTTTGTTCATAGAAAGGTTCACAGTCAAATTTGATAAGTCCGCCCCTTCCGTGCACACGTCCCTAGAAAATGTATATGAATGATTTAAATGTTGACTTCCGATGTTAATTTTTTTTTCTTGGAAGAAGGACCTGTGTAGTGCCATAATTTCAAGTATTAGTAGTCCAAGAGTAATAACACCAAATAAGGCCAAACTCCAAACAAATTATAAACAAGCTGAAAATTGCAGGATATGTTTAGAAAACTGTTCTGAACAACATACTGAAAGTCCCCAGAAATCCTTCTTGTGCTTCAGCGGAAATCCAAGATGGCGTCCAAAATGGCCACCACTTTGGCATTTCCTCATCACAAGATTCAGGCATGAGAGAAATGCAAACAGGGTGGCAAAATATAGGTTTTCAACCTCGGGGAGTTCAATAAAACCATTACTTTAAAGATAAAACTACAATTTTATAGGGTAACACGACTTCAACAGGATTGTTGGTTGGACATAAATGATTATACACGTATGAATCGGCCTTCCACTTATCTGCACAATTCTATTTTTGCACTTATTCTTGCACTTATCATACAGGAACCTTAACTGTGTCATTTAAACAATGACAAAATTCGCATACAATGATGTGAAAGAAATGCAGGAACATGAAATTGTAAATTTGCCCAGCAAACATCATAAGATTAGACATAGCATATTCACACCAAGCATACACTGTATTAGAAAAAAATACACACCACATCAATTGAAATACACCATTACAGCAAGGGAAATTATTAAAAGGAAAAAAACAAAAACAAAAAATATATAAAAAACAGGTCATATAAATGGCAAGCAAAAAGAAACAAAGAGAAAGAACATAAACTGAAAAACAAAAAAAAATATACATGTAAACACACACATGTATGCATAATATCTATGTATCTCTCTCTATATATAGATATATACAAATTTGAAAACAGACAATTTGGAATGCTTGGAAAGTAGCCTTAAACCTCGATATCCAATATTACACATAGTTACACAGATGGAGAGAACACTTTAAGCAATTGTTGAACATACAGGATGGAAGTAATGTGAGTATAAGTGGCTGGGGAATGGCTGGGAGAAGGAGGGAGGTGAGAAGACAGGAAGAAATCAGTAGGATAGAAGTTGTGGAAGCAATGAAGAAAGTTAAATTGGGGAAAGCCCCAGGAATTGATGAAGTGTGTGGTGAAATGCTGAAGCATGGGCGAGAGGTAGTAGTAGAATGGATGTGGAAGATGTGCAGATTGGCCTGGGAGGAAGGTAGAGTCCCGGAAGATTGGAAGTCAGGTATAATTATTCCCTTGTACAAAGGAAAAGGGGAAAAAGAAGTGTATGGTAATCATAGGGACATTTCCCTTCTTAGTATAACAGGAAAAGTGTATGGTAGGATACTTATTGACAGAGTTAGAGAAAGAACAGAGGAATTAGTTGGAGAAGAACAGGGAGGCTTTAGAAAGGGAAGAGGTTGTATAGATCAGATATTCATTCTTAGATCTTTAGTGGAAAAGTTTCTAGAGAAGGGAAAGAAGTTGTATGCGGCTTTCATGGATTTGGAGAAAGCATATGACAGGGTGGATAGACTAGGATTGTGGAAAGTATTAAGAATATATGGAGTAGATGGGAAGTTGTTGAATGCTGTGAAGAGTATGTATGATGGTGCTAAGGCTGCAGTGCGTGGGAATGGTGAACTAAGTGAATTTTTCTCTTTGGAGGTTGGGTTGAAATTGGGATGTGTCATGTCTCCATGGTTGTTCAATCTGTTCATGGATGGGGTAATAAAAGAGGTACAAGGTAGGGTAGTGGATGTTGGAGTGGCCCTGGTGAGAGAGGATAGTGTTTGAAAACTCCCTGTTCTGTTGTTTGCAGATGATACTGTGTTGTTGAGTGAAGACTAAGGGGTGCTTCAAGGTTTGGTGGATGAGTTTGGGAGAGTGTGCAAGAAACGGAATCTAAAGGTGAATGTAGGGAAGAGTAAAGTGATGGTCTTTGAGAAAGGTGAAGTCAGTGAATGTACAGCGAGGTTGGATGGTGAGGAATTGGAAAATGTGAGTACGTTTAAGTACTTGGGTAGTTTATGTGAGTGAGGTGGAGGGGGGAAAAGGGAGGGGGAGGCCGAGGATGAGATGGAGGGATGGGGTGGAGAGGTATATGAGAGAGAGGGGTATGAGTTGTGAGCAGGGCAGTGAAATGGCGGGGGACAGGACGACGTGAAGGCGATTTGTTTGTGGCCACCCCAAACGGGATTGAGGCGTCTGGCAATAGATAGATAAACACATAGTTATCACCCTCTACATCACTGTCTGGAGAAACTGGTCGAGGTTTGTCACATTCTCCATCTACATCCAGCAGTGACGGAGCTAGTGCCACATTGTTACAGGTCTGGCCATTGCAATTAGTGCATACTTTGGAGCAGTGCACCCCAAGCCTCCTACAACCGCATGACACACCACATCCATCTGCTCTGCAGCAGCACGAGACCATGTTTAGCAGAGTGTCAGGGGCTATGGACTGATCTGTTTCAATGGGAGTGAGGATGTTATCTTTCAGTCTCCATCCCCACTCTGTTGGCTCCATGACATTCCCTATCCACTCCTAAACTGTTAGGTATGTTCTGAAGGAATGCTGCTTAGCTGCAGTACTTGTTGGCGGCAGTGTTGACAGCTGAAAGGTTGATGCAAGAGAGGTCCTGCTAATTGCCTTTTTGTAGGCAATGTATTGGAACTTGTCCAGTGAAGCACATTTGCTGCTAGCTCCGTATAGCTTCAGGAGGAAGCTTTCACCTGCCTCTTGCACTTGCTGGTGAGTGCTCCCAATATTGTTAAAGATGTGAAGAAGACCATACTTTTTCTTCTTATGTATCTGGTTGAATGCCTTGCACTTCCCCTGGCGATACAGTGCAGACACAGTATCGCAACCAGTTATTGCATGGAGCACCATCAGATATGAGCTTGTGTTGCCAATATTGTCTTGAATGTCACGAATCCTGTACAGTGGTATGGGGTTCTTCCGACACAGCATGTACACGTCCATGTTCGTGGTTGCTTGAGCCACCAGCATTACTAGAATGTCAGTGTCCATACCAACAACAACCACAGGTTTCCCTGACTCTGCTAAGGATAGAGATGTTGATACAATCAGGGCATCGGCAGCAGCCTTGGCCTGCTTCACTAGAATGCCTGACTGACACAAATGACACTAAACATTTGTATTAGTCGCTCCTTTTTGTGACCATTGGCCAGAAATGCAGCCTGAGAAGTAGTGGTTTGCATGTTCTGGTCAAACAAAATGTTACTAGATGTGGCTTTCTTTGCTCGCCGCTGTTGCTCAGCTGCCTTTGTGGAGATGATGGTATAGTCATCAAATACAACAGTAGTGAGTGGTCCATAGTGTTTCATGGCATAGGATACATAACCGTAGCACACATCTCTGTAGTTAGATAGTTGTGGCCACACCACTGTCTGCAACAGGTGACCCCTATCCACAACATAGTAAAACTTGTCTGGCATGTCGGGTTGCGCAGGGACAAACAACTTCCCGAAGAGTCCAACTGTGACCACGGGATTAAAATATCCAAGTGTATAAGAGAACAATCTTTGGTGGTATATTTTAGTTTTTTTCAAAAAGGGTCCAACTGTGACCACGGGATTAATATATCCAAGTGTATCAGTATTCTTTCAATATTAATTTAGCTTGAACAGATTCATACTTCTAGTGACAAAGATCCACATTTTATTTCGTTTGGGTTCATTCACGGCTTGAAGAGTAATCTGTCGCAGTTCTTAATGCTTAGTGAATCTTAGGCTAAGTCATTTTGAGTTTTTAATTTTGTTATCCTCTAAGGAGTAGTATAGACGAGATTGGGTGGCTTGGAAGGGGTACTAGTATCTATTTGTTCACGCACTTTCCAAAAGATCACGCTACCTCATTTCCCTTAAATTCTCAAATAAGATCACGCTACTCTATTTCTCTTAATCTTTAAAACTCTCCAAAAGATCACACTGCCTCATTATCCCATATGTTCTCAAATAAAATCATGCTACGCTATTTCTCTTAATCTCTAAAATTCTCAGATAAGATCACGTTACCCCATTTTCCATAATCTCTAAGAAATTCGGAGCATTACACTGGTAACTAATTCTCAGCATTACATTGGTGGTGGCCTAAACTTTCTCCAGCATTACACAGGTGGTATTAGTTGTAGAGGTGTCTAAATTTTTCATCATTACACTGGTGGCAGCTGTGGGATAAGATATTGTTGTAGGGTAAGATAATGTTCTGACAAAGAATCCCTCAATAACAGTACACTGGAGGCCCACTTGAACTCATGATATTTCTAGAATTAATGATCTTTGAATCTTCTGGAGGACGTGCAAAATTATTCTTCACCGATAATGAAATGAATACAGAGTGAAACAGTGTAGAAATAAGAGTAAACCCTTCTTTCTTAACACCATGATGGTGAGATAGTATGAAATTTCAAATTAAAGAGAAGAAACCTTCATCTAGATCTTGGGTCGTGAATCAATTAGACAGGTCAGTAACTCAACTGTCCCTTCATACGTGGACTAGATCTGCACATCCTGTAGCACTTTGGAAATTTTTTAGTTCATTGCTTATCATATATTCAGACAGTTGTGTAGCTTTATTATTTTTATTCCTATACTACAATAGTATAAATGCAAGGAATGTGCTGAAATAAACGGATTGAGAATGACCAAATAAATACACTATAGCACTTTTATTTTAACTTGTCCCTGGTTGTTTTTTTCCATTTGTAGATTATTTCATGAAACTCAGTGGCAGGAAGAGACAATAATGCATCTCGCTTTCTTTCCTTAGCACTTCTTCGTGACTAGCATCATAACTTGGTTTTAATTTATTGTCACAAGTTATCATTCAAGATACAAATATGGTAATTTTAGGCCAAATTTAAAGTTCAAATAATATTATCTTGATGTTAAGTTCTGATGTTCCGTTATTCTATGGGCCTCTGTGGTAATACTAATTAAACAATCTTTATTTGTACATGTTACAGAGTGACATCAAGATCTTTTGATGGTTCACACAAGAAGTTCTTTTTAAACTTTGAATCAAAGGCCTATAAAGAACTTGGGAGCATGATGGTCGGGCGAGATGTTATGGACGGACTCAACGCAGCTCTGAAGATGAAGTGAGTTGGTTTTACTTACAGTGATACTTTTTTCTTTTTTAGGAGCAGAACAGAGGAAGAAAAAACAAATGGCTAAAAAAAATCCATACAGTTGGCCTTGAACAGCTGTAGGTTGAAGTTTGGGGGAAAATCAACTATGAGGAAGCATGTTGCAAAGAGATGCAGTTCAGGGAATAAAAGATTTCTGATAGGCGGAAGTTCTGCAATATGGCAGCGTGACATTCCAGTCATGAGCGCTACCAGATGCCCATGTACCACAGGGGAAGGCATGGAGAGGTGGCACAATTGATGCAACTTTGAGCATTTGCCATAAAAGTATTGGTAAAATAATGGAAGGGAGACAATAGTCCTTCTGACGTGTAGGGGAGGAAGTTTATTTGTAATATCAGGGTTACTGATAATTCTATCAGCTTTGTTCTGAATTTTGTCTAGTTGTTTTAGTGCAACCCGTCTAGGGTTGCCATACGTCTGGATGTTCCCAGACATGTTCTGCATTTAGGTGTCAAAATCTTCGTCTGAGCGGAATTTAAAAAATTCTCCAAAAGTCCTGAATTTCATCTTCCATCACTTTTTCTTGAAATATTTAATATAATATTAAAATCTGTAATGATGAGAGAGAGAGAGAGAGAGAGAGAGAGAGAGAGAGAGGGAGACTTTCATTGTTTTCATCAGCTGATAAATGTTGCCAACTTGTCTAGTTTAGTGCTAGCAGCTAGCTATAATGTACTGCCTTTTCCTCTTGTTCATCCACGAGTTATTTTTTTTTTTCATAGTGCTGTTATAGCCATTAAATAAATGATAATTGAACACAATATTTTGCTTAGTTTTCGTTTTTCCACCGTAGCATTTGTTATTCTTATGATCTGCATATAAGGCGTTGTTGCATTTTAGGCATAATCTTGCCAGTTCTGTACTTTGCCTGTTTTCCAATATATTATAAAAAGATTAAAGAAGACCGTCTAGTCAGATTGAGCCTGTGCAGGTTATTATCCAAGGGATGGTTGGAAATTATTGCTCACGTAATTCTACTCAGAGATGAGTGAGGCTGGTCACTCTCATCTTAGATGTCAGGATGACAGATGATGGATGGATGGATGTGGCACAGTAGCACTGATATATATATATATATATATATATATATATATATATATATATATATTTGTGTATATATATATATATATATATATATATATATATAAGGGTTTCATAATGACAAAAGTCCAAAGTTTGTGTTGGTGGGGGGGGGGGCTCTCGTGCACCACAAGTTTCCAGTAAGTTTCGGTTTCATGCACAGAATGAAAACCTCACTGAGGTTGGCTCCACACGCGCAGCAAGCGAAAGATTTCTATGGCCCAATTTACCCCTGGAAAGTGCTTTAATTGTTATAAATTGCTTCCCATCATCTTCCATGATGTTTATGCTATAAGATAAGAAAAAAAACACATAAAACATATGAATAAATGTACTGAAATGAAGCCTGAATAAATCATATTTGCGTGAAAACTAGCATCTCATAACTTCCCAACATCTCTGTGAAAATTTTTTCCCATGGTGTGCTTATGCAAAGGACATGTCTTTATGCAGAATTTCATGGTCTTTCGTCTGTGTTTCAAGTCGATTCGTAAAATAGTTTTCGAGTAAATTAAAAAAAACTACTATTCTATCTATTTATAGCCCGACGCCCTAATCCCACAAAGGGTGGCTGCAGACAAAATGACTCCAAGTCACTCTGTCACCCACCATTTGACAACCCTCCCCTCAACTCACACCCCACTCCCTCACATACCACTCAACTCCATCACTCCACCTCATCCTCGGTCTTCCCCACACTGTCCCCCCCTCCACCTCACCTACATACACCCTCTTAGTCAGTCTTTCATTCTCCATTCTCTCCACATATCCAAACCATGTCAGTGTATTTCTCCTAATCTTCTCAACCACATCCACATTTACCCCACAACGTTCTTTCACTTCTTCAATCGTCAGCCTGTCCCTCCACATCACTCCACATGCTTCTCTCAAGTAGTTCATTTCTACTGCTCTCACTCTTGACTTGTTCCCCTCTCGCAAGGTCCATGCCTCGCATCCATATGTCAGGGTAGGGATCACAATACTATCATGCAGTGACTTCTTAACTTCCATACTCACTTCCCTATTTCTCATCACTGCTTTCAGTGAACCGACAACCTTCATTCCCTGCCGTACCCTTTCACACACTTCATCCCCCAAGGTTCCATCCTTACTCATCATACTACCCAAGTACATGAATGCATTCACATTCTCCACATCCTCGCCATCCAACCTCACTATGCATTATGTGACTTCATTCCTCTCAAACACCATAACTTTACTCTTGTTTACATTAACCCGCCACGTGCCGGCTATTTTTAGCCCTATGAGTTACCCCAGTGCCTGCCATTTTCGACCTTTTTTTTTTTTTTTTTAGCTCTAATGATATATTTTTATGTGGAAACAATGAATTTTGCCATTAAAATGCTCACTGAGGCTCAGAAACGAGGTTTATTGAGTCCTGCATACTCATTAGCAGATGTTGCCGCTCTCTCACGCTCATCACGTACGTGAGAAAGCCGTTTTCTGTGTAAGGTATACTCATTTATACTGGGAAGATATAGCAATTTTCAGTACACTTTTCTGATTACTTATTACTTAACCCCTTAACCGCGGGGCGTCACTTTCGTGACGCTTGGGAGCAAGGGATCATACCGCGGGGCGTCGCTTTTGTGATTCTGTGTTCACCCGGGCTTCCAAGCGGGGGCTTGTATCATCTATCAGTACTGCCAATGTCCAACACTAGTCAGCACTCCTAATCTCATCTGTACTCCCATCCATTGTTGACAATTTAGCCATTTCTCCCTGTTCTTGACTCCCCTCCCTACCCCCCCTCCATTACCCTATCCTCTCGCCTGCCCGGCCGTGCTACGCTAAGTAAATCTTCCCTGGAATATTTTTCACTGATTTCATCCATTGAAATAAGCCCTATGTCCTATTCTTATACCAAATAATATATACAAGAAAGAAATAAGGTAAGTGAGAGTGCCATACACCTGGATTTGGCTAATTATCACCTGACAACACCTCACGTGCACTCGTTTGCTAATTTTCGCTGTTTTTTCCCCCTTGAAATATGCCGTATAATCTATTTTCGTAATAAATATACATGTAAGGAGGGAAGGGAGAAGCCTAAGTGATATTTACATTCACCTGGAACTACCTAATTTATAAAGTATTGTCTAGATTTCCTGCCAATCATATCAGTGCTAGACAAAGCTGTTTCAAGATTAACATTGGTAGCTCTGAATATATATCTTCTAAGTAGGCCTCTAATCTATTTTCGTAATAAATATACATGTAAGGTGGGAAGGGAGAAGCCTAAGTGATATTTACATTCACCTGGAACTACCAAATTTATAATGTATTGTCTAGATTTCCTGCCAATCATATCAGTGCTAGACTTAGCTGTTTCAAGAAGTAATATTGGTAACTCTGAATAACCCCTAAAGCAGGCCTCCACGCTGGCCCTCCGTTATCAGTTCACTCTCATCTTCCGAAGCGAGGGCACGTATGTTTCCTCTTGCTGACTTCAAGGCCTTTTTCCACCCCCATGCAAATGGCCCTGTGACCTTTACCCCCTACTAAACCTCGTGTGGAAAGAGGTAAAGGGCTGACAATTGATAAAAGAGTGACTACGATCTTTCTATTGAGTAAAACAGTGCAAGTGGAATTGTAAATAATGTGTAAATAATGTGTAAACAGCAAGTGAAAGTAATGAATGTAAATATACGTGAACAATGGAAAATAGTTTTATAAGTTATTTCAAGTGACAGTGCACAACACAGTGTAAATAAAATAGAAATGTAAATAACGTAAATAAAATAGAGAACGTAAATAGAAATGTAAATGAGTAGTATTATAAGAATACAAGTATATACCCTAGGAGTAATGAAAGTGAAAGTTTCACTCTAGCATGTCTAAATGCTATGAGTTATGAGAGTGAAGATGAAAGTGACATTCACTCTCAATGCCAGTATACAGGACGAGAAAGTGAATGCTACGTATTTTACTGAAAGAAATTGAATCCCTACAGTGACAATAAACTAATACTACTGAAGGAAACTTATGGATAAAGACTGTAGATATATATAAGTGTTGTATAGTAATAGAAATATAAAGTGTGAGGGGTTTTATGAATAATAAATGACAGAGTACCAAGAGCGAACTAGTGACAGTGCGATGATCAGACGCGCTCGTAATTTCCATTGCTTTCACAGTGTTTTTTTTTTTTTTTGAGTATGGATCCCAAACTACTTGAAAATTGTAGAATAGTGTTTGTATCTGGCTGTGGTAATCATATTACGGGTTGTCAGGAAGTGTAAAGTCGAGACTTCGTTACCCTACTTCAGAGGTCTCCACAAGTCCTACGGTAACCGAAGAAGGCTCAACAATCATTCCAGGGGAAAGCTGAAGGTATGTGCCATAAGCATATGTAATTTTATTATTCTAGGACTAATAACTGATTTTTGGCAAATATTTTTTGAGAGTCTGTCGGAGCCCAAATAACCCCGCAGCACACGCAAGTCATTGGTAAACAAGCCCGCGGTGTAGGGGTTAAGCATCTATCACAATTTGCGTGTCTTTCTCACTGTGAATGCATTATCTTACTCTTACTTGAAGATACCTATAACCTGACTTCATTACGTACAGTCCTGGCACTTACAAGAAGGTATTTACAACTTGACTTCCCTATATAGTAGTTACACTTACAAGAAAATATTTACAACCTACACTTACATGAAAATATTTACAAAATGCCTTCACTATGTACAGCACTGGGTGAGGCACACAGGCAGAGTGTGGCAGAGCGAGCGTGAGCGGGGAAGCAAGTGAGTGTATGACCTTGACAGCCTGGGGAATGGTAGAGGAACAGTTACCTTACATGCCTGACAATTTTTACCCGCGAATCTTGAAAAATGCGGTCACAGTGAAGTTTTTTATTTTAAACCATTTGAAAATGGCACTGGCACTGGCCGCGGAATTATGTCAGACCGTTTTAAAACGGCACTGGCACGTGGCCGGTGAACTTTCAGATTCCTCTTCCTACACACTGTCCCAAATTCATTCACCAAACCTTGCAACTCTCATTCATCTTCATTCAACAATACTGTATCATCAGCAAACAACAACACTGGAATCTTCCAAATCTCACCCTCATTAATTAGAACCAGCCCCACATCCACTGCCCTACCTTGCACCTCCTTTACAACCCCTTCTATGTATATATTAAACAGCCGTGGAGACATCACACAACCCTGTTTCAGTCCCACACTGAGAGTAAAGAACTCACTCAGCTCACCATCCACTCACACCGTAGCCCTAGCTCCTTAGTACATACTCTTATAAATCACCTAAAAAGTCTGAAATATTATTTCGTATGTTGTTAGTGACACTGTAACAAACATAAATGTAAATTCTATCCAGTTTTGTAGCCCAAAGGTTAAGGAAGCCCATGATATAATTCACAGTGTTATAACCATTATTGTTATGGAGAAAATGAATTTTGAAAAGTTACAATGGATGGTGCTGTTTGCGCTGTGACAGCATGTACGCTCAGGCCCGTAGGCTGAGTATGTTCGTCTTTCGTAACTTTTCCCCATTTATTTTCACACATATGTTACTTTGCTTTACAAAAGTTTGCATAGGAAATCATCAGCATGACCAACCTTTCTTCAGATTTATGATGCGACCTATACTTTACGAGTAAAATGACTGGGAGAATAGCAGTGAAAAGCACCACATTATCCATATGAGAAATATATAGTAAACACACAATTTATACTTTACAATACAATAGTATAAAAACTAGACAAATAAGGCGGTTACTCATGTCCTTTAGCAGTGTTGTAGTGTTTCTTGAGAGGAGATGGAGTTGCAGAGGGGAGGACAGGTACAATCACAGCCTCAGTGTGTGTGTGTGAGTATTTGTGATGTGTGTGTGTGTGTGTTCTTACCTAATTGTATCTTTACAGGAATGAGTCAAGCTCGTACTGTCCCGTGTCTTAAACCATATTTATCGTACATATCCTTAAATTTTTGAATTGTTTTGGCACACACTATTTCATTAAGTAGTGCATTCCATTGATCAATTGCTCTGTTTGGGAAACTGAATTTCCTTACGTCTTTATCACCTCTCTTCTTTTGCAGTTTTTTGCAGTGTCCTCTTGCTGATGCTTCCCCATAGGTTAAGTAATCATTTATGTCTATTGTCTCCTTCCCTGATATGCATTTATATAGCATCATCATGTCACCTCTTTTCCTTCTCTCCTGTAGTGTTGGTAAATTCAGTTTTTTTAGTCTTTCTTCTTAGCTTAGGTCCCTTAAGCTTGGTATCCATCTTGTAGCGGCCCTTTGAACTTTTTCAATCTTGTCTATGTGTTTTTTAAGATGAGGACTCCAGACTACTGGTGCATACTCCAGGGTTGGTCTAATGAATGATGTTATTATCTTTCTTAGCATGTCTTCATTTATGTATGTGAATGCTATTCTCATATTTGCAAGCAGTGTATGCATGTTCCATACCGTCTAACTCATGTGGTGAGCCGGAGATAGTCTGTTATTAATAATCAAACCTAGGTCGTTCTCTCTTTCTGATGTGTGTAGGGATTTATTTCTTAACGTATAATCCCAATCAGGTCTTTTTCCACTTTTACCAAACTTGATAACATGATGCTTGTCCACATTGAATTCCATTTGCCATGTATTACTCCATTCATGAAGTTTATTTAATTCTTCTTGTAGCTCTTTACAAAAGTCTGTGTTAGTAATTCTCCTTTGTATTTTTGCATCATCTGCAAACATATTTAGATAGCTTTCATTTCCAGTGTTACTGTTTATATAATTTATATACACTAAAAACATGATTGGTGCCAGCACTGAACCCTGTGGTACTCCACTAGTCGCTTCTTTCCATGATGAGTAGTTTGTTTCCCCCTAGTACTATTCTCATTTCTCTTTTCATGAGAAAATCTTGCATCCAACAAAACAGTTTGCCTCGAATTCCTCCTTGATGGTACAGTTTCAATAAAAGTCTTTGGTGTGGTACTGTGTCAAATGCTTTCTTGAAATCTAAATAGATACTGTCCACCCATCCTTCTCTTTCCTGTATTGTGTTTGTTACTCTGTCATAGTAGCTCAACGGATTAGTAACACATTATTTTCCTTTTCTGAAACCAAACTGTCTTTCTGTTATCATACTGTGTTCTTCTAGATGATTTACCCAAGCTTTTCTTATAAGCTTTTCTAATACCTTGCTTACAACACTGGTCAGTGATACTGGTCGGTAGTTGAGTGGATTTTGTCTATTTCCTTTCTTGAATAAGGGGACAATATTTGCTTTTTTCCAAATATCAGGTAGTTTACCTTGACTCAAGGATTTCTTAAAAATTAAAAATAATGGTTAACTTAACTCCTTTGCACATTCTCGTAGTACCCAACATGAAATTTCATCAGGACCACTTGCTTTTCCTCTGTCTAATTTACTTAACTCCTCCTGTATTACTTTTTCTGCTATTTGTATATCTGGTAGTATGTGTGGACATGCATGTTCCACATAGTCCCTCTCAAATTTTTTTTCTTCTGTAAAAACTAATTGGAAATTCTTATTTAGCTCTTCACAAATATCTTTCTCTTGTGTAGAAGTGATTCCCTCGTCCGTAATGGATTGTATTATATCTTTTACTTTGGTTTTGCTTCTGATGTAGCTGTAAAATAGATTTGGTTGATCACTACTTTTATTTATTATATCCTCCTCAAACTGTTTTTGGTCTTCCCTCCTTATTCTTGTATAATCGTTCCTTGCCTGTTTGTAATTATTATACGCCCTTTCACTATTGTGTCTTATGTATCTATTCCACAACAAATCTCTTCTTTCTTTTGATTTTCTACATTCTGTACTGAACCATTTCTGTATTTTCTTATCTGCTTCTTTGTGCTGTGGGATGTACTTCTGGACTCCTATTTCATAAAATTCACATAATTTTTTATATACAGCATTTAAATCTTGTCCTCTAAGCTCATTTTCCCAATCAACTTCTTAGAAACACTTCTTTAAGTCTTGATAATTTCCTTTTTTTTAATTTAGGCTCTTTTTGTAACTTTCATTGCTGTTAACTATGTCATATGGTATCCTGAAGTTGTAATTTAGTACTGCATGATCGCTTTTGCCGAGTGGAAAGTGATATATTAAACTGTCAATATCATTTTCTTGCCTAGTAAATATTAGATCTAGCACTGAAGGTACATCGAGTCTTCTTTTTCTGGTAGTTTCCCTCACACGTTAGGAAAAACTCTTGCACGAGATCCAGGAGCTTTTGATCCCAACAGCTTTCTTGTCTAATTATATCTAGAGTATTCCAATTTATATTTGTATTAAAATCTCCAGTTAGTATAATTCTTTCCGATTTCTCTTCCATTTTATGTAGTAATGCTCTTAAACTCTGAATTGTACTCTCTGCCAGGTCCTCATATTCGTCTCTTTCCCATGTGTTTGATCTGGGTGGCATGTACAAATTGGCTACAATTACTTTCCCTTCAGATGTGTTGATCTCTACTGCAATCAGTTCTACTTGTGATGGTATATCTAGTTTTATTTCATTGACTTTTAGATTTTTCTTAGTTAATATTATAATTCCTCCTCCCTTTTTTAAATTTCTGTTTCTTCTCCATATATTGTATTCCTCTAAGTTTAGTAAGTTATTGGATATCCTTGGTGTTAATTTTGTTTCAGTTAGGCATATTATATGTGGTTCATTTTTTCTGACATAATCATTCATCTCTAGTAATTTAGATACCATTCCATCCACATTTGAGTACATCAACTTTATCATCTTGTTTATATACTTGTCTTGACATGGTTCTACTACCTTCCTCCTTTTTATTCCCTCCTGTTTGTGTACCACTTTCGTACCTGCAATCCTATTACTTTGTAAAAAAAAAAAAAATGTGTTCTTCTCCTCTTCTGATCTTCCCTCATTTTTTTTGTTTTTGCTTCCTCCCTCTTCTCTTTCAGTAATTCCAGTTCCTCTTGTGTTAGGCATCTTTTTATCCATACTTTTTAAACTCCTTTTTTTCCATAAGATTCTTTGCATTTGTTAGTATCTCCTCCACAGTGTTTACACTCTGGAAAGTTACCTTTAGCGGTCTTGACTTGCTTTTCTCGTATTTCCCTAACCTTTTGTGTTCCTCTATGTCTTTACTACAGATTTCCTCTGATACTTCTTTCAGTAAGCTCATTACATTTGCCATCTCCTTTTTGTCTCTTGTGATCTTGTTTTTTAGTTTTTCCTCTTCTATACCAGTGATTACTATAGATTTGTTGATATCTACTGAATCTCTGACTAACTTTGGATTGTTCTGGATTATTCTTTTCACTTCCTTTTTAATGTTTTTTTCCTTAACCCTTGTTTCTAAGTCTTTCTTTACTTTCGCCATTTCAGCATACGTGGTTTCCACATCATTTTTGTAGCTTTGCACAGGTTCATTCACCTGTGTTATCTTCTCCTCAATATCGCTGCTCTGGTCTATCAGACTGCTTACTTGCCTAATTGTCTCTGTATCATTTTTGAACTCTTCCATAATAGTCTCGTGATTGACTACTGTACTTGCCATTTCACTAATTTTCTTCCTAAGTTTACTCAATTCCACTGTTAGTTCACTGATGGTTGTGTCTTTCTTGTGGCCTCCCTTCCTAGTTTTTCTATTTCTTCCTTTTGCATGTGCATCTGCTTCTTTAGTTCATCAATTTCATTTTTGAAAGCCATCTCCAGTTTGTGAACACGTTCAACCAGTCTATTGTGAGTTTCCACTTCAACCAGTTCTTGGTAGAAATCATCATCTTGCTTTCTACCTTTATCCCTTTTCTTTTCCAAATTTGCTTTTCTAAAGTATGTGTCCATTTTGCAATACTAAAAGCACAGTGTACTTACTGTACATTCCCTGGGGCAGTTGTAGTCTAAACAAACCTCAGCTGACAGCGCATTCTTTCGCCACTTGGTTCTCTTTTCTGTTTGAACAAGTCTAGTTTAAACTTCTAATCTTTTTTTTTTTAAATAATAAAAAATCATTTAGTCTAACCTGGTACAGAGCTTGACTCATATAAAGATACTAATTTAGGTAATGGCACTGGCCGTGCTGGCTCGGTATGGAGCGCTCTAGGCGAACGTCTGCACTCCTTGGTGTCCCGTGTGTGTGTGTGTGTTTGCAATGTGATTTACTGCTGTATGCTTTCATCAGTATGGTGATCTCTGGAAAGGTGAAAAATGTCGTCTGAGTGATGGCAGTAGGAGTTGTAGTAGGACCAGTCGTGGCAGTGATGAAAGGAATTATGGTATTGATGGTGCTACTACCACTCTCTACAGTGCTTATCACAGCGGCCTTGATCGTGGGATTGCCTTATCACTCGTAAGGTCATATTTCACTCTCCTTGTTCTGCTCCTCACTTTCTCCTCCTCAACATATTCACTTTCAATTTCACTTTCACTGCTTTCTTCACTCTCACTTCCACTGAATAAGTATCTCATGTAATCTTTCTCAGATAAGCCCTTGTGAAACATTTTTCAGGTTTTCGTGTAATGTAACAATAGCAAGGGAACGGTAAAAATCGGTTAGGAAATATCAGATCTGGCTTTCTCTGAAAATATGTAAGAAACACTTATAAATATTCTTCACAAGCACACTGCACTATACACAACACAATATCACTATGCATACATAAGGTATGGACGGTGCGGTAGTATCCAAACGCGGGTTAAAATGCCCGGCCACACACTCACAGACGCTTCCAGCCTGACTGACGGGACAATACTGAGCTAAATATAGGCCGCTTACCCTTCCGATAAGCTCCCGGCTGTTGCCATATATTTCCCCTGGACCTGGCAATCCTCAGCTTTGACTCCCCAATTTGATGCAAATCCATCCACACAAAAAGTTTCTACGACCATTTATAGGGAAGTTGTGCCATGTTGCGTCATCGGACTCTTCAGATTGCGAAGCTTATGACTCGCGGTGCATCATCTTGTGCGAGGGGGTATATATATATATAAATAGACAGATAGATATGGATAGATCAATAAGGGTTTCATATTGCCAAAAGTCCAAAGTTTGTGTTGGGGAGGGGGGAGCATGGCCTTCTGTGGAGGTGTCCGATATTTTGATTGTCCAGATATGGCAACCATAAACCTGTCCCCATCCATTCCACAAGGGTGAGCAATTTTCAAGCTGAGAGCACACATGACTCTTATAAACTACAGCTAACTGTTCATCACTGATGAAGCAATGAACTCTGTACAATAATCCAAGTTTCTCTGAGGCAGTTCTAGCAAATGATCTGACATGAGAGGTCCAGCTGATGCCACTGTTAAGTGAAAAACCGAGAATTTCAATACTTTTGGAGATAGGAATATTAGTAGCATAGAGGATAATATAGGAATTTGACAATATTTGTGTATTAGTAAACTGTATATATTTGGTTTTCCTAGCATTAAATGAAACAAGGTTATTTTGTCCCCATTCATTGATCCGAGATAAGTCTTGATTTATGGAGATGGCTGTATTGAGATGTGAGTCAGAGATATTATACTTTGTGACTGGGTGTTTAAGTGTGAATGAACTGTGAAGTGTTGGGTCATCTACATATGAACGAACTGATTATAAGTGAGAGATAGGACACCATTAATATGAATTATGAACTGGGTTCGAGCAAGAGCTGATCCTCATTGCACGCCATTCGTCATTGAGGGATATTCGAACATACGTCTACTTTTATATTTCTGTTGCTGAGATATGAGGAAATCAGAGGAACAAAAATTTTAGTCCATCACTAGGGAATTTAGATAGTTGGGAATGGTGCCACACTGTGTCAGAAGCTTTAGAAATATCAAAGACTACTGCATCAGTTTCTCAATATTGGTCAACTGATTGATGGATGGTGTGAGTCAAGAGATCGGATATATCACTAGCGGATCGTTCGTGGCAAAAGCCATACTGCCTATACTAATTTGAGTTGTTGAATTCAGTATGTTAATTATGTGCTTATTCATTGCAATTTCAAATACTTTACCAAGAGAAGACGTGATAGATATTGGTCTGTAATCAGAGAGGTCAGAGGAGCTTCCTTTCTTCAGAATTGGATTGATATTGGCTTCTTTCCAAGAATTAGAAAATGAGGAAGGCTTAAGCATAGATTGAATATTTTAGCTAGAACATAAGCAAGTTGTAGGGAGCAGTTTCTCAAAACAATTGGAGGAATTCGATCTGGGCCTGGAGCTTTGTTGGTTGATAAATTGTCTAGGATGGATTTTACGTATCTTGTCTATATTCTACGTGGAACAATTTTAAGTGGAACAATTTTATAATAGCAGGCAGTTGAAAAGCAGTTTGGCAACTGAATTTGAAGGAGCAAAAACGTGTAGATGGTTTGGCATGCGATGAGCCGCCAGGATTCTAGAGGACTGAATGATGTACCAATGATTATGTAGCTCATTCTATTGGGAATGCTGTTCATTATTCTCGCAGTATCGAATATTCCGTCCTTATTTATCCTACTTCATGCTATTTCTGGGTGGACTATTATATTTTACTATTTTTGTGTTTATTTCAGGAGTGCTCATATTAGTTCCCCTCTGGACATGCAGCTGATAATATCCCGGAACTTTGCTAAACTAGATGGCACTTCCCCCTTGTATATAGGCAAGGAAAACCTGATACAGGTTTCGTTAGCCTGGCCAGTGCCTCATGATGCCCCCTACACATCTCAGATTGATAAATGTCTGAGGATTATATCACAGGTGGGTAAGAGAATTTAATTTTTTGGCTTATTTTGTTTTTTACACGAAATCACTCCTGATCTGAGTAACAATGACTGCAGATAGCAATATTACTAAAGATATTATTGTCGTAAAGAAGTTATTTATTTCACAAGGATGATGTCTTACATATTCTGTTTTTGCAACCACCAAGCACTTTTACCCAGTTGCGGATAAATCCTTAGTAGTGAACGAGTTCTCACTAATTCCAAGTCTTCAGTAAGTTATAATCTGAGATGAATCAAAACATTCTGTTGATGACGAGAGAATTGAACTGAATTATTGGAAATAAAAATTGTGGTGCCGCAACAGCTCAATTATATGATGCCGAATAAACGTTAAAACCTTGTACTAACATGGATAAAAAATGGCAACAAAGTAAGTAAATCATCAGTCAACAATAAAAGGTGTCAGAAGTTTCACTTCCTTAGGGAAAAAAAAAAAACATCAATCAGATAGCCAGAGGCTCCTTCAAGTATGAAAGAGAGTAGGCACCATCCATCATGCAATGTCTATTGAAAAACCTCCACCGCAGGTCCCCCACACTCGGACACAGGACTAGCAAGTGATGGACAGTAAGGGGAACAAAGCAATCATCACAAAACGGTTCAGCCGCACCACACATTAGGAAATCATGACTAAACCATGAGTGCCCAATGTGTAGCTGGGCAACAGCCACCCCTAATTGCTAAGACATGGAGGGGAGAACCCTCGGTACTACTACCCTTAGAAAACATCCCTTAATTAATTATTAACACCAGCATCCCACAGGCTCTGCTAGCAAATAAGGATCATACACTGAATATGGTGTTATATTGGAAGTAAGTAGGGGATAGTTGGCAGGGGTCATCGAAAAGTGGATTTTCCAAATGTATCTTCCTTCTCATTGCCATCCACACTGACATGCTCATGAACCCTTGCCCTACTCAAGAAAGGCAACGGCAGGGGATGAGCTGAATTAAATTCTGATGATAAAATAGTGGAATTTGGAAGAATTCCAACCCTTACAAAATATCCGAAATTCACCCCAGACCCGACACCAGTGTCTGACTCTGAACCATCTGTATATACAAGGACAGTACCTCTTTGAACTGACAAATAGTCCTAAACAGCTGATGGAGAGCCCGAGAAAAGGTAGATGACTTCATAACCTCAGAATCCATGCACAGCTGCACCTCAGGAAGGCACCATGAGACGATTTTGGGGAGCCAGACAGGGCTTTGCAGACACACTGCAGATTTTTTTGTTTGTTAGATTTTCCCACCTGTATAAAACAGTGTGGGAGCGGGCCTATGGTGTGAGGCCCGCCAATGAGAAGCAATTGACGAAGGGGTAGCAGTTGCTATGCGGTAGGAAATTAAGATTAATAGGTGATGTGGCTGGAGAGCAAGGAGAATAAGTTGGACTGGGAAAGCTGTTGCTCAGTGTCTGACGAATTCATCGGGGTCGATGTCGAGAGTCGGGCGATCGTTGGTGGCAGGAGAAGGGCTCCTGGGCGTAGGTTCACAGATGTCTCGAGGCGAGGCACGGTGTTTGGTGGCAGGCGGATTAGTAGCAGTCTTCCCCTTGTTTCTCCTCGGTGATTGTGGGGTGGGAGAAGGGGAAGGGCACACCTCCAGAGTGCATGAGTCGGCCAGTGACACTGTCAGCAGATGGTGATGGAGTTGGAGGATTGTCTTCCACGTCCTGAAAGATGGGCGGGACGTGAGAGGCGGTGTCCTCCTCGGTAGATGGCGGTGTGTTGTGCAGGTTGGAGTCAGGGTGAGCCTTGTCGGTGTCCATGGGCTGTGGAGAGCTGGCGGTGGTGGTGGTAGTCGCTCTGTTTAGTGGAGCTTCGAGCTGCAGCCTTTTATTCGGTGTTCTGCGGGGTTGGGGAGGCTGCAACTGAGGGGCACGACGTTCTTGACGAGGGGCTGCCCGTGTATCACGAGCGAAGCTCTGTGGGATGACAAGGCGCGGCAGCCCGTTCTTTTGGAAAAACCGAGGAAGAAGAACGAACATTGCCCCCTTGTCATCACCACAGAAAGCCTTCGCCGTCACAATGCACATGGCGACAATGGTATCCACATCACCAGGACATCGGGGATTCACAGGCCGGCGCCCTTGGGCCGTGGGGCGCTGCCGTGCATTGGCAGAACCTTGCGCAGCTGCAACTTCCGGTCCAGTGACGTCTCTAGCCTCGAGACCCTTCGGTGTCTGGTGAATTTGGAATTCCACTGTCTCGCCCTCGCGTAACGAGCACTGGAGGTGTCGTGAAGTGGGACCAGCGATCCCCAGACAATGTACAAAAACATCAGTGCCAGTTTCCTGATGAATCCATATTTCGCCTTCACACTATACCACTTCACGACTCCTGTGATTGTGGGCGCTCATGGCGACTCCTCAATGCCTGTAGTGGCCCCCCTCAACGGGTCGTAGGCCGAGGTAACAGGAGAAGGCATGACTGAGGAGATGTGGTCACCACCGCTGCTGGACACGAATTGGACACACTGCAGAGAAACCTAAATCTCTCATTATTCCTGATGCCACTAACCAAGGAAAAACTGTCACTCTTCACCAGATTATTTAATTTTCGATATCAAAGTCGGTCAACTAAACCCCTGTCATTTATGTGCCCTCTATGTCACTAGAAGGAAGAGAGAAATTATAACAACATTATTTTACTCACTACTACAAGACAGAGAGGCTGTAATATAGTCAGATGGAATAAAATATTCATGGGCTAGGTTATTATTCTTTCCTTCATTAAATACCGATAAGCTTTATTTTACATTCACTTCATGTATTTGTCCATCAAAACAAAAATCAAATGGTGTTATGAGAAACATGTAACGATTCTTCGTTAAGAAATATTAGCACGACACGGCTGAAGATCATACGTTACGATCATAACAATAACAAACTCACGTGTGTCAACTGCCCCGCTGGACCTGCTGTATAAAGATAATGGAAAACAATTGCACAGAAAAATGGACAGTGCCTAGACTGATGTTTTCTCAGAAGTCTAGAGACCTACCCTTTCAGGGTAATCCACTGATGTGTTGTTTTGACTTTTTTGTACTGATTATGGAGCCCTCGGCATCGTTGGATATCGGCCGGTGGTCTCGTCTCTGCACGATTTCGGCTTTTAACATTGTACAATATTCATATGAAAAACTTTGCAGATTCTCTTCAGCATTTTGGAGATGAAGCATTGTTCTTTTAATAACTAAATTATGTGGATTTGAAACACAAGGTGCAGCTAGAGACTTGTAAATATGTGATGAATGCTGTCACTCCCAGAGTGCTTTCACGGCCTCTGTAGCAACGTTTTCCTGCATTTATCGCACTAAAGCATATCTAGGAAATTAGTATAACTACTAAAGAATTATATCATGGAGATCTTATGCACAGTATATCAATAGCCATCACGGGAGAGATTTTAAAAGATATGCAACATTTGTGGGCACCGCATGAGTAGCCCAACTTCCATATTAAACTAGCTGGCGATCAATGGCAACTTTTGAGTTACTGACGGTGGAAATTGGTCTGACCCAGTACAGAAAGGAATGTGGAGTGCAAAGATGAGAGACAATTAGTGTGTGACTTTGAACCATCTTTACATACAGGGCGGGGTGCCTCCATGACTGGACGAATGTTCCAAAAATAGCTGATGGTTGATGAAGCACCAGAGAAGAGACCGAAGATTTAGTATCCTAAAAATCCCTGCACACCTACACCTCGGCAAGGCACCAAGGTGCAATTTTTTGTAGCCGAGTGGGGCAAACAGGCTATGCAGAGAGACCTAAATCCCCCATAATCTGCCTGACTCTGTACACAAAGTTATGTGGAGTGCGAGGATGAGAAATATGATACTGAAAAAATGAATGCCATGATACACAAACCACAATAAATGACTCTGGAGTATATCTTACATGATTCCAGCAGCGAATGATTAGCGACTTGTGCGGCAGATAAAAGGAATTAACATCAGCCTCTACAACCTTGGAATCGAATAGGATCTGAAAGCACCAGTGGCAAGACGCAAAACTGCATGATGCAAAGGACTAAGGACACTAAGCTGAGAAACAATAAAGGAAGCATATACCTCGCATTCACAGGCAAGTTTTGATCCACCTAATGCCTGATACAAGTGAAGGAGTGTACTGTGATCAGCACCCGACGATGTGTGAGATGTAGAGAGAGTACCTTCAACAACTTCATTGCTTGCTTACATGACACTCAGAGAAGTTACGAAGGTAAAACTCACGTAACCTGACAGTCAAACGTTAAGCCAGGAAACTTAGTCTTCTCCATGCACTGCAGCAGGCACCAGAACCTTTAATCTATAAAAGTGTATTTCCACACTCATGCTTGAAGAAAAATGGAAATTTCCAGTCTGCCCAGCTGGTGACCCTTTCCAGCACCAGCTGCATCCTCCTCTCCACAGCACACATCTGGGAACCAGCAAACCATATCACTAGGTCTATCTATCTATCTATTGCCAGACGTCTCAATCCCGTTTGGGGTGGCCACAAACAAATCGCCTCCAAGTCGCCCTGTCCCCCGCCATCTCACTGCCCTGCTCCCACCTCACACCCCCCTCTCTCATATACCTCTCCACCCCATCCCTCCATCTCATCCTCGGCCTCCCCCTCCCTCTTCCCCCCTCCACCTCACTCACATACAGTCTCTTCGTCAGTCTTTCACCCTCCATCCTCTCCACATGGCCAAACCACCTCAGTGTGTTCCTCATAGCGCTTCCTATCACATCCACATCCACACTAGGTTATCCACTAGGTCATCCACATAAATGGATGAAGACAAGATGAAGACACCTTCTGTGGCAGAAGGTGTCTTCCGTTTATGTGGATGAATCAACTATGTCACTGATGGCAACAGAAAGTAAAGGAACACTTAGCACAATCCTCTGTGGAACACCTTCCACTTGAACTCGAAGGACAGAGTGAGGAGAGCACACAGACCTGAAACCTGCAGTTTAACTAGAAGTCACTAAGGAACAATGGCAGATGGCCATGCAGCCCCAAACTGTGAAGTTAATTCAGAATGCCATGGTGCCATGCCGTATCATATGCCTTTCCAGGTCAAGGAACAAAAGCTGCAAGACGATGTCCAGATGCAAAAGCCTCACAGACCGCTGACTCAGATCCTGTGAGGTAGTCCAATGTACATCTCATCCAATGAAACCCTCTTTGTGACAGAAATAAGAAACATCTTCTGTATTTACTGAACTAGCCTCCTGCTAACTGTCTTCTCAAACAGTTAGCATACAGATGTCAGACATATGGGACTGCAGTTAGACTCATTAAAAATATAGTTTTTAAGTGGCTTAGGGAATGGAAGAACTATACCCATCCCCCAATCAGTAGATAGTTTATCTTCATCCCTTATCCTCTTATAAATTATCAATAAGCACAGAGAATCGTACGACAAATGGTAAATCATAGCACAAGATTTGTCATTAGGCCTAAGAGCAGAGTCATTACACTGCTGGAGGGCAGCCCTGAGTTCACAGACGGCAAAGAATACATAAGGTTCCGATTCAATCTACAGAAATAAAATACCTCACCTTTCATGTTGACGCCGGAATAAGCTAAATTGCTTGGAGGGTATTAAGAATATATGGAGTGGAGGGGAAATTGTTGAGTGCTGTGAAGAGTATGTACGAGGGAGCTAGGGCTACGGTGCGAGTGGATGGTGAACTGAGTGAGTTCTTTGATCTCAATGTGGGACTGAAACAGGGGTGTGTAATGTCTCCATGGCTGTTTAATATATATATGGATGGGGTCGTAAAGGAGGTACAAGGTAGGGCAGTGGATGTGGGGGTGGCCCTAATGAATGAGGGTGAGATTTGGAAGCTTCCGGTGTTCCTGTTTGCTGATGATACAGTATTGTTGAGTGAAGATGAATGGGAGTTGCAAGGTTTGGTGAATGAATTTGGGACAGTGTGTAGGAGGAGGAAGCTGAAAGTTAATGTAAACAAAAGTAAAGTTATGGTGTTTGAGAGGAATGAAGTCACAGAGTGTGCAGTGAGGTTGGATGGTGAGGATATGGAGAATGTGAGTGCATTCAAGTACTTGGGTAGTGTGATGAGTAAGGATGGAACTTTGGGGGATGAAGTACGTGAAAGGGTACAGCAGGGAAGGAAGGTTGTTGGCACACTGAAAGCAGTGATGAGAAATAGGGAGGTGAGTATGGAAGTTAAGAAGTCACTGCATGATGGTATTGTGATCCCCACCCTGACGTATGGAAGCGAGGCGTGGACCTTGCAAGAGGGGAACAAGTCAAGAGTGAGAGCAGTGGAAATGAGTTACTTGAGAGGAGCATGTGGAGTGACATGGAGGGACAGGTTGACGAATGAAGAAGTGAAGGAACGTTGTGGGGTAGATGTGGATGTGGTTGAAAAGATTAGGAGAAATACACTGAGGTGGTTTGGACATGTGGAGAGGATGGAGAATGAAAGACTGACTAAGAGGGTGTATGTAGGTGAGGTGGAGGGAGGGAGAGGGAGGGGTAGACCGAGGATGAGGTGGAGGGATGGAGTTGAGAGGTATATGAGGGAGGGGGGGGGTGAGTTGGGGGGAGGGGAGTCAAATGGTGGGTGACAGAGTGACTTGGAGGCGTTTTGTCTGCGGCCACCCTTTGCGGGATTAGGGCGTCGGGCTATAGATAGATAGATAGCTTGGAGTGATCTGAACAAAAAACATTGTAAAACTGCTCTGCCAGGGCTGAAGCTACTTCAGAGGATGTAGATAAAGAAGATCCCTGAATTTTAAGCACCAAGGGAGGAGAAGGTGATTACTTACCCGTTATTTTCATCACCTTCCAGATCAATGGTAAAGGAGTGGATAAGGTGGCTGAGGAGAAATGGGTTCTCCACAAGGTTTTATGCGAGTTCTTCAGAACCCACTGATAACGGGTACGAGCGTTCTTAAACTGAATTTAAAAGAAGACATCTTTATATTTCCTAAGGTTCCTACAAGCAGCTTTGTGGACACACCTACCTAAAGCACACTCCTCATCCCACCAAGGCACAGATCACCTGCAAAACTTTCCACACATTCGTGGAATTAAGGAAAGGCCAGCCTGATATACATTAGTTGTGAAATACTGTTCTGCATCATCAGCCCTTTGAAAGTTAGGAGCACTACAGTTGAGATTAGTGTTCTGCAAACTCTCCACTGTCAGCCGAACCCAAACACAAGGGAGGGACACGCTTCACCAGCACAGAGTTGTATGATTTATCCATAATAGGGTAATGATCAATACCATTCAAGATGACGCCCATTTACGTCGCCTAGAACAATATGGCCAAGGAATCTGATAAATGAAGCAGTCAAGGCACAGAGGGGCGTGGAGAGGGGGGGGGGAATAAAGAAAACAGAATATGTAACACCTCCCCAGGTGTACTTGAACAGCCATAGCCTGAAGGAGAGATCAGACGGTACAGCAAAGTAGAGGACAGCCACCTGAAGTACTAGAGTCCATAATAGCTGGTGAGTGGAGAACCGTATATCCTTTTAGAACAGGAAAAGTCTTGTTCCTGACCATTGTCTCCTTAGGACAAACTCAGAAGGTGAAACTCAGACATGAACAGTTAAATTTCCTCCCAGTTTGCTCAAACACCTGAACAGTTCCGCTGTGGAGTAGCTATTACAGGACGAGGCAAGGCAGGTTATCTTCACGCAAATGATAACAGAATTTTGCTGCAGCTTCTAAAGAATGTCATGAAAGATGGGTTACATACACTGCCGCTACACTTAACCCTCCAAAACCCTGAGTTGCTGCAAGTGGGATTTTGAGAGGAAGGTTCTTAGCTGACTACCTTTGATCTATCAGGTCATAGTCCCAAGGGTCATAGGACCCAGTCTGGGGTTCCTTCCTTATTTATGTTTTGAAAATGCACCAAACCGACACCCCAGGGTGACAATGGATTCTACTGATTTAAAGTTAGAAATCCCGTGTGAAGTCTGTTTAAACTTTTAGTGTAATGAAAAACAAGAGTGTTCGGGGTCCAAATGCTAGTCACCAGTAAAATATATTGGCTAAGGTACAAGTTACCTACAAACCAATTTTTAAGAAAATCTCTCTTGCTGAGATATTGCCCCAAATGAAGTTTGATGTATGGTGGATAGTATTCAGGCACCTCTGACCAAATCCTAACCAAAAGTTAATAACTTCTGCCTATTCAGATAATTGTTATTATGTTGTGGTTTGGTGAAAATTCTTCCACAACTTATAGAGATATTCCGGGCACACACACACACACACACACACACACACACACACACACACACACACACACACACACACACACACACACACACACACACACACACACACACACACACACACATGACATAGTTAACAGCAATGAAAGTTAAAAAAAAGAGCCTAAACTATAAAAAGGGAAATTATCAAGACCTAAAGAAGTATTTCTTAGAAGATGATTGGGAAAATGAGCTTAGAGGACAAGATTTAAATGCTGTATATAAAAAATTCTGTGAATTTTATGAAATTGGAGTCCAGAATTACATCCCACAGCACAAAGAAGCAGATAAGAAAATACAGAAATGGTTCAATACAGAACGTAAAAATTCAAAAGAAAGAAGAGATTTGTTGTGGAATAGATACAGAAGACACAATAGTGAAAGGGTGTATAATAATTACAAACAGGCAAGAAACGATTATACAAGAATAAGGAGGGAAGCCCAAAAGCAGTTTGAGGAGGATATAATAAATAAAAGTAGTGATCAACCAAAGCTGTTTTACAGCTACATCAGAAGCAAAACCAGAGTAAAAGATATAATACAGTCCATTACGGACGAGGGAATCACTTATACACAAGAGAAAGATATTTGTGAAGCACTAAATAAGAATTTCCAATTAGTTTTTACAGAAGAAAAAAAATTTGAGAGGGACTATGTGGAACATGCATGTCCACACATACTACAAGCTATACAAATAGCAGAAAAAGTAATACAGGAGGAGTTAAGTAAATTAGACAGAGGAAAAGCAAGTGGTCCTGATGAAATTTCATGTTGGGTACTACGAGAATGTGCAAAGGAGTTAAGCAAACCATTATTTTTAATTTTCAAGAAATCCTTGAGTCAAGGTAAACTACCTGATATTTGGAAGAAAGCAAATATTGTCCCATTATTCAAGAAAGGAAATAGACAAAATCCACTCACCTACCGACCAGTATCACTGACCAGTGTTGTAAGCAAGGTATTAGAAAAGCTTATAAGAAAAGCTTGGATAAATCATCTAGAAGAACACAGTATGATAACAGAAAGACAGTTTGGTTTCAGAAAAGGAAAATCATGTGTTACTAATCTGTTGAGCTACTATGACAGAGTAACAAACACAATACAGGAAAGAGAAGGATGGGTGGACAGAATCTATTTAGATTTCAAGAAAGCTTTTGACACAGTACCACACCAAAGACTTTTATGGAAACTGTACCATCTAGGAGGAATTCGAGGCAAACTGTTTTGTTGGATGCAAGATTTTCTCATAAAAAGAGAAATGGGAACAGTACTAAGGGGAAACACACTACTCATCATGGAAAGAAGCGACTAGTGGAGTACCACAGGGTTCAGTGCTGGCACCAATCATGTTTTTAGTGTATATAAATGATATAAACAGTAACACTGGAAATGAGAGCTATCTAAATATGTTTGCAGATGATGCAAAAATACAAAGGAGAATTACTAACACAGACTCTTGTAAAGAGCTACAAGAAGAATTAAATACACTTCATGAATGGAGTAATACATGGCAAATGGAATTCAATGTCGACAAGTGTCATGTAGTCAAGTTTGGTAAAAGTAGAAAAAGACCTGATTGGGATTATAAGTTAGGAAATAAAACCCTATACACATCAGAAAGAGAGAAGGACCTAGGTGTGATTATCAATAACATACTATCTCCGGCTGACCACATCAGCGAGAAGGTACGGAACATGGATACACTGCTTGCAGATATGAGAATAGCATTCACATACATAAATGAAGACATGCTAAGAAGAAGAATATCATCATTCATTAGACCAACCCTGGAATATGCATCAGTAGTCTGGAGTCCTCATCTCAAAAAACACAGACAAGATTGAAAAAGTTCAAAGGGCCGCTACAAGATGGCTACCAAGCTTAAGGGACCTAAGCTACGAAGAAAGTCTAAATAAACTGAATCTACCAACACTACAGGAGAAAAGGAAAAGAGGTGACATGATAATGCTATATAAGTGCATATCAGGGAAGGAGAAAATAGACATAAATGATTACTCAACATATGGAGAAGCATCAACAAGAGGACACTGCAAAAAACTGCATAAGAAGAGAGGTGATAAAGACGTAAGGAAATTCAGTTTCCCAAACAGAGCAATTGATCAATGGAATGCACTGCCGAATGAAATAGTGTGTGCCAAAACAATTCACAAATTTAAGAATATGTACGATAAATATGGTTTAAGACACGAGGCAGTACGAGCTTGACTCATTCTTGTAATGATACAATTAGGTAAGAAGAATTAGGTACGGTAAGAACACACACACACACACACACACACACACTGCTGCGTTAACACAGGACAGGCACTGTGTCGTGTAAACAGACGAGCCCGGAGTAAATTCCCACACTGACGGAACGGAGATGCTGAAGTGTAAGTGGAAAATATATTTCTATAAGATGGCGTACTTTCAAGAAGTGCAACTAGGTAAGAGGAAGGGAATCAGTAAAAAGAACAAAATGATGACTACACAAACCTGTTGGAACTGGTTACATTAAATAACTTAGCTAAGTGAACAACTTGGAAGGAACTTTCAAACTGGAATTGGATGAAATAAGGAAGGACCTGTGCCAACAAAATTAAAATAATGAGGAAATAGTAAAGAAATATAACAGAAAAGATGCACCAATAGGTGAGCTTCAAGCTGAGGTAGACATTCTGAGGAAGAAAATGAACGAAATGGGAAATTCAGTAGTCACCCATGAAAGAGTTTTTAAGGAGTTCAGTGATGATAAAGACATAATTAGACAAGCAGGTGATCTGATTGAGCAGAGACACTGATGAGAAGATAACTCTGACAAATGAAATGATGAGAAACTACACAGAGGAAGTACAAAATACATGGGCAGAAGTAGCCAAAACAAGGCTGAAGCAAAAGACATGAGAAAAGAAGTGAAAGACATAAGGAAGAACCCAAGGCTGATAAAGGAAACAGCTGGGATTAACAGATTTACAGTCGTCAGTTGTAAAGGTGAAGACGAAATATGGAACTGAATAACCAGAGATAACAAAGAAATGGGAAATATAATGAACACATTGAAAGCAATATCATACATAATCTATGAGAAAGATGTAGGAATTTAAGAGATTAGGGAAATATATGAGAAACAGGTCAAGGACTCTAAAAATAACCTTCCAAAGTCAAGTCCCCTAAAAGTTACCTTCCAAAGTGTGAACACTGTAGAAGAGGTATCGAAAAATGCTAAAAATCTAAAGGAATCAGAGGAGTACAAAGAAGTGTGGATAAAAAGGTGCCTAACTCAAAAGGAATGGGAATTACTAAAGGAAAAAAAGGGAAGAAGCAAAAAGAAAGAAAGATGCAAGATCAGATGAAGGAAGAAATATTATTATTTAAAAAGTACTATGATTGCTCCCCCAGTATCCCTGCTTGTCGTATGAGGCGACTAAAAGGGTTGGTGGAGGGTTAGTGCCTCTTCCTGGAAAACAGCTACCGGTAACTAAGAAGATGAACAAGAAGCCTTGGACAAGGACTGACCAAAAGATGACGACCAAGGACCGGACAAAGGACATGGTACGAATCGTGACGTGGAATGTAAGGGGTGCGAATGATGAGGTGAAAGAGGAGAGATTGTCCAGGTGCTTGAGGGTGCAAAAGTGATGTATGTGGAGTAACTGAAACTAAATGGGGGGGAGGAGATAGTGTGAGAGAATGGGAGTATGGATGGGGTATATGTGCAGGAGTAGGTGAGAATGAGGGGGCAAAAGAAGGAGTGTGTATTGTTGTGAGTAAAAGATGGAAGAAGAACATAAGAGAGTATGGATCAGTTGGCTCAAGGATTGTGTGGGTAAGATTGAAAGTTGGAATACAAATGTGGGCGATTGTGTGCGTGGATGCGTCAACGCAAGATCGTGCAAGAAGAGTGAGAAGAGTTCTGGACAAATGTGGAAATTTGCATGGAAAAGATTGGAAGGAATGAGAGAGTGTTTTTGATTGATGATATGAATGGTAAAGTAGGGAATGTGAAGGTGGATGGAATAGTTGATGAGTGGCGTGTGCCTGCTGAGACAGATGAGAATGGCAGTGCGTTAATGGACATTTGTGCCAGGAGGAGGTTGGTGATAGCAAATACCCTCATCAGGAAAAAATGATCCACAGGTATACATGGCGAGTGATGAGAAGGGTTGGTGGTGAACTGGATGAAAGGAAGGCAATGATTGATTATGTGTGTGTGGATGAAAGGATGTGAAGATGTGAAATGGATGCAAGAGCTTATAGAGATTGAGGTAATGGACTTTCTGACCACAACTTGGTGGTGGCCAGAATCAAGATCCACGTAAGATGGAGCAATAGAAGAAGGGAAGGACGGGAGGAAGGAGTAGTTGCAAGGAGAGTGGAAAGGTTACACGAGGATGAGAAAAATGCAGAATATAAGTAAGAAATGGAGGAACGATTGGGTGTACACAAATTGGAGCAGATGTGGGACGTGGAAGGTGTGTGGAAGATATTCACAGAAGAAATATGTGCAGCATGTGATGAGGTGTGTGGGGTGAAGAGAAGATGGAAGGGGGTGCAAGGAACAGCATGGTGGAATGAAGAGGTGAGACAGGCTGTGGCACAAAAGAAGAAAGCATGCAATGAATGGATGAGAGATAGGGACGTGGAAGAAGTTGAGAGGCGAAAGAAAGAGTTATATGTAGAAAGGAAGAGAAAGGTGAAAAGATCAGTGAGAGAGTAAGAAGAGAGTGGATGAGGAATTTGGAAGGAATTTGAGTGTAAAATGGAGGAACTGTAAGAAAATGTTCTGGAAGGAGGTGAAGAGAGTAAGACAGGGTGGCAGTGAAGTTTGTAGGGGAGTGAAAGATAAAAATGGTAGATTACTAGTGGAGAAGGGAGAAAAAGTGAGCAGATGGAGAGAACACTTTAAGGAATTGTTGAATATAGAGAATGGAAGTAATGCAAGTATAAGTGGCTGAGGAATGGCTGGGAGAAGGAGGGAGATGAAAAGACAGGAAGAAATCAGTAGGACAGAAGTTGTGGAAGCAATAAAGAAAGTCAAATTGGGGAAAGCCCCAGAAATTGATGGAGTGTGTGGTGAAATGCTGAAGCATGGGCGAGAGATAGTAGTAGAATGGATGTGGAAGATGTGCAGATTGGCCTTGGAGGAAGGTAGAGTCCCGGAGGATTGGAAGTCAGGTACAAATATTCTCTTGTGCAAAGGAAAAGGGGAAAAAGAAGTGTGTGGTAATCATAGGGGCATTTGTCTTCTTAGTGTAACAGGAAATGTGTATGGTAGGATACTTATTGACAGAGTTACGGTAAAAACAGAGGAATTTGTTGGAGAAGAACATGGAGGCTTCAGGAAGGGAAGAGGTTGTGTAGATCAGATATTCATTCTTAGATCTTTAAAGGAAAAGTTTCTAGAGAAGGGAAAGAAGTTATATGTGGCCTTCATGGATTTGGAGAAATCATATGACAGGGTGGATAGATAAGGACAGTGGAAAGTATTAAGAATATATGGAGTGGATGGGAAGTTGTTGATTGCTGTGCAGAGTATGTATGGTGGTGCTATGATTGCAGTGTGTGTGGACGGTGAACTGAGTGACTTTCTCTTTGAAGGTTGGGTTGTAACAGGGATGTGTCATGTCTCCATGGCTGTTTAATCTGAACATTGATGGGGTAATAAAAGAGATACAAGTTAGGGCAGTGGATGTTCGAGTGGCCCTAGTGAGAGAGGGTAGCTTTTGGAAACTCCCTGTACTGTTGTCTGCAGATGTTATTGTGTTGTTGAGTGAAGACGAAGGGGTGCTGCATGGCTTGGTGGATGAGTTTGGGCGAGTGTGTAAAAAACGGAATCTAAAGGTGAATGTAGGGAAGAGTAAAGTGATGGTCTTTGAGAGAGGTGAAGTCAGTGAATGTACAGAGAGGTTGGATGGTGAGGAATTGGAAAATGTGAGTACGTTTAAGTACTTTGGGAGTGTGATGAGTAAGGATGGAAATTTGGAGGGTGAAGCGGTTGAAAGGGGACAACAAGGAAGAAAGGTTGCTCGTTCCTTGAAAACAGTGATAAGAAACAGGGAAGTGAGCATGGAAATGAAAAAGTTACTACATGACAGTATTGTGATACCAACTCTAACGTAGGAAAGTGAAGCTAGGACCTTGTTGGATGGACATAAGTCAAGAGTGAGAGCAGTGGAAATGAGTTATTTAAGAGGAGCCTGTGGAGTCACATGGAGAGACAGGCTGACAAATGAGGATATAAAGGATGGTTGTGGTGTGGATGTGGCTGCGATAGGAAGCATTAGGAGGAATACACTGAGGTGGATTGGCCATGTGGAGAGGATGGAGGATGAGAGACTGACGAGGAGAGTGTAAGTGAGTGAGGTGGAGGGGGGGAGAGGGAGGGGAAGGCCGAGGCTGAGATGGAGGGTGAACAGACAAGGAGAGTAAACTCCCAAACATTCCCCGGGAATACGACACGCAACCGTCGATTTTACATCCGGGTACCTATTTGTAGTTCTAGGTACGAACAGGCTAGGGCAAAGGAGACCGTGCCTAAAGGTCTAGTGGTCAACCCGGGAATCGAACCTGGGAACTCTCGCTTGCGAGGCGAGTGTGCTACCGTTACACCATCGTCCACCCCTGAGATGGAGGGATGGAATAGAGAGTTATTCGAGGGAGGGGGGGGTGAGTTGGGAGCAGGGCAGTGAAATGGTGGGGGAAAGGGCGACGTGGAGGCGATTTGTTAGTGGCCACCCCATACAGGATTAAGGCATCTGGCAATAGTTAGACAGATAGACAGATTAGGATTGCAAGTAAAAAAATGGCACATAAGCAGTAGTGACTAAACAGTAGACTCAACCAGTGTCAAATATGTGAACAATATGGCTAAGATAATGTACACAAATGTAGATGGAATGATATCCAAATTAGCAGAGATAAAAGATTATATCATACATAATGAGTCTTATTTTATTTGACTAAGAGAAACAATATTAAACTCAAGGATATCAAACGACTCTTTAAATATGGATGAGTACAATATTTGGCGAAGAGAAATAAAAAAAAAACACGGAGGAGGAGTTCTGATAGTAACAGAGAAAATACTCCAAGTAAAGGAGATAACAATAGACATACCCTCTCAAGTAGATTTAGTTGCAGCAAATAGAACATCAGAAAGGATAATAATTGTGGCAAACTTATAAATGCTACCCAAGAGGAACACATGGGATAGAGATGAATATGAAGACCTGGCAGAAAAGACAAATCAGAGTTTAACAACCCTACAATACAGAATGGAAGAAAATCTGTAAGAATTATACAAAGAGGAGATTTTAACACAAGTATATACTGGAATACTCTAGATGTAAAATCTGTGAAAGTTTGGGGATCATAAGCTTTTGGATCTTATGCAGAATTTTTTTTTTCTATCACAATATGTGAAAGAGAACACCAGAAATAGAGGACCAGAAGACCGCTCATTATTAGGTCTCATATTTACTAGGCAAGAAAATGAAATTGCCAATATAATCTGTCACCCCCATTCGGCAAAAACGACCATGCAGTACTAGATTACAGTTTCAGGATAGCATATGATATAGTTAGAGGTAATGGAAATTAAAAAAAAAAAAAAACAGGCTAAACAACTAAAAGGGCAACTATCATGACCTAAAGAAGTATTTGAACGACATAGATTGGGAAAAAGGGCTAAGATGACAAGATGTGAAATAATGTTATATATAAAAAATTCTGTGATTTTTATGAAACAGGAGTCCATAATTATGTCCCATTGCACAAAGACACGTAAATATGGATAAAAAACTGGTTTAATATTGATTATAAAAATGCAAAAGAGAAAAAAGGTTTGCCTTGGATCAGATACAGATGATATAAAAGTGAGAGACATGTAACAACTACAAGCAGGCAAGAAATGATTATACAAGGATAAGGAGAGAAGCTCAAAGACAGTTTGGGAAAGACATTGTAAATGCAAGTACTGATCAGCCGAAGTCGTTTTACAGTTACATACGAAGCAAAGCAAAAGTTAAAGATGAAATACAATCCATCATGGATGAGGGGAAAGTCTATATCAATGAAGAAGATATTTGTGAAGTAATAATCAAAAATTTTCCGTCAGCTTTTACTAAAGAAAGTAGATGTGCGAAAGGTGAAGACGAACAAGGATACCCACACAAATATATACATATAACAGAACAAGAGGTCCAGGAAGAGATGATGAAATCAGACAGGGGAAAAGCTAACGGCCCTGACGAGATTTCATGTTGAGTATTACAGGAACGTGCAAAAGAGCTAAGCAGTCCATTACAATTAATATTAAGAGAATCCTTAAGGCAAGGAAAACTACCTGATATTTGGAACAAAGCAAACATTGTGCCCCTTTTCAAGAAAGGAAATAGACAAAATCCACTTACAGTAACTACCAACCCTTATCACTAACCAGTGTCTTAAGAAAGATGTTAGAAAAACTGATTAGAAGAATTTGGGTAAATCGCCTGGAAAAACACGATGATAACAGAAAGACAATTTGGTATTAGAGAGGGAAAATCATGTGTTACTCTCCTATTACATTACTATGATTGAGTTGCAGAAATAATACAGAAAAGAGATGGTTGAGTAGACAGCATATATTTGGATTTCAAGAAAGCATTTGATAGAGTACCACACAAAAGACTTTTATGGAAATTGTACAGTCAAGGAGGAACCCAGGTTAAACTGTACGATTGGATGCAAGATTTTCTCAGTAAAGGGAAATGAGAACAGTGCTAAGGGGAAATTACTCATCATGGAGAGAAGTGACAAGTGGATTTCCACAGGACTGGCATCAATTATGTTTTTAGTATATATAAATGTCATAGACAGCACCAATGGAAAAGGAAGCTACCTAAGTATGTATGCTGATGATGCAAAAATGCAAAGGGAAATTAGAAACACAGACTCTTGCATAGAGTTACAAAATGAATTAAATAAGCTTCATGAATGGAGCAATAGATGGCAAATGGAATTCAATTTGGATAAATGTCATGAAATAAACTTTGGTAAAATTGAAAAAAAAGACCAGACTGGGACCATAAGGTAGGAAGTTCAACCCTACACACATCAGAAAGGGAAAAGGATTTAGGAGTGCTTATCAAAAACAGTCTATCGCCTGCTGACCACATAAGTGAAAAAGTAAGGAACATGTACACAAGCTTACTAGTATGTGGGTAGCATTCACATACATAAATGAACACATGCTGAGAAAGATAATAACATCATTCGTGTGGAATCCACATCTCAAAAAATGACATAGATAAGATTGAAAAGTTACAAAGGGCCATTATAAGATGGGCACCAATACATGAAGAAAGACTCGAAAAATTAAACCTACCAATATGACAGGAGATAATAACAAGAGGAGACATGATTATATCACATAAATGAATCACAGAAAAAGAGAAAATAGTCGTAAATGAATATATAACCTATGGGAAAGCAACATTAAGAGGACACTGAAGAAAACTGTGCAAAAAGAGATGTAATAAAGACGTCAGGAAATTCAGTTTCCCAAATAGAGCAGTTGATCAGTGGAATGCACGACCGAATGGAATAGTGTGTGCCAAAACATTTCATAAATTTAAAGACACGTATGATAACAATGGTTCAAAATACGGGACAATACGAGCTTGACTCATTCATGTAAAAATACGAGTAGGTTAAAACACACACACACACACACACACACACACACACACACACACACGCAAGCACGCACACACACACACACACACACACACACACACACACACACACACACACACACACACACACACACACACACACACAAACTATTGCCTGGTCTTGCTAAACCCGGAAAATACAAATCATTACTTGTCTGTAGGATCCCAGCTCTGTTTATGGGTCTGGTAACTGTGTGTTATGAAGAAGTATGAATATCAACAGCTAATACCATCATAATGTTAAGTAATCAGCATGTAAAAAATAAAAACACATTGTAAAATGGATATATAACTGACCTATTTATTTTGTTATTTTCCTCTCAACACTACCTAGTGGTTAAGTTACTTTTTTTATAATAGCCTTGTTACTCCATATGAATCGGTTGTTAATACCCCTCCAGTGACGATTCCACATCATGCATTAAGCGGTTTTTTTTTCACGTATAAGATTATTGGATCTAGAATCTTCTACCAGCACAGGTAGTTGACACTTCGTCAACAGAGCAGTTCATGGTTATGCCAGACCTTACACTGTGGTAGAAAGAATATTTCTTCCAATTTCATAGACTATCCTTTTCCCCTCAGGTTAGTGCACTTCCATTTACGTGCCCGTTTCGCAGGTGGAGGGGGTAGGAGGAGAGAGCCTTCATCTCTGATATACTTTCCTCTCACTAATTGGGTAACAACTTATATCTGGTAAATCCATGGTACCTCTGAGGTACAGGTCATAAGACGTTCTGAGGTATTACTTTTTCTTGGAAAGCCCTCCCTCCCCTCCCCACTGAGAGGGGTCACCTTCACGCAGTGGCGGGTCTTCAAGCGTGGCTGGCAGTGCCACCTACTCTGGAGATGTGTCCACCTTTGTAGGGTTCAGCATCTGTTGGCCAAGTGGACCAAGCACCCCCTACATCACTGGTGGAGGAGGCCTGCGTGTGATGTTAGTCCCTGCACATTTGCCATCTAGGGCGGGATTGTTGCCTCCCCATGTGTTTGCTGTGGATAGCATCCCATAATGCTGGGAGATGGGAGTCCTGGGGGTTGAGTGATGCTGCACGATACGCCCTGCAGCTAGCAATACACCTCTTTGGTCCCTTGTTCTGCCTAGACGAGTGCCCTGGTTGGGCTTGACCAGGTTAGTCGGCTGGTCATGTGTTGGCTAGAGTCAGGTTGACACTGGGGGGCCTGGTGGCTCCTATCGTCCTTGAGTCACCCTTGCCCAGGTCCCCCAGTGGTTACCCACGTATACTCTCCAGCTGCCCCTGAGGTCATCAGTGGTGTTGTCCCTGGGATAAGACCTCCCTTTGTTGGGCTTCATTGTGGGTGGACGGGTGGGGGAATAAAGATTTTTTTGGCAATGTATATCGATTCCTTAAATAAAAATGTTGACAACATGGCCTCTGTCCCTGGACTTTCTTTAGGAACCTCCACTCTCATAGCCACTCTGGAGCCTTTCCAAATCCCTGGAGACTTTCCTCCTCTGCCCCAGCGTCCTACTGGGACTAGGAGGGGGTCACGTCAGGTTGGTTTGGCTCTAGGGTTCGGCCCAAAAGACACGGTGCCAGAATCCTATCCAAAGTATCTTGTTATGAAGAACCCTGTGGGTGGCTCAATACTAGTTATTGACATTTTCAATCTCCACCATGGTATCATCTCAGCCTGTGGTAGGGAACCTAAGATCTGTTCCCAAGGGGATGGAAGCATCCTTATTGAGGTGTCTTCCCCAGAAGAGAGTGCCCACTTACAGGCTCCGACTTCATTTTCTGGTGCTGCAGTTGAATGTGGTAGGCATGCTGCTTCTAATAGATGCAAAATTGTTGTTTTTCCCCGTGACCTCCACTGCTACCTAGAGGCACAGCTGTTGGAGGAACAGATCTGGTGTGGCAGCTGCTGTGCGACTGCAGAAGAAAATCGATGGTGTCCTGACCCCGACTCCTACCCTGTTCCTGACTTTCAACAGGTTGACCTTACCTACTTGTGTAAAGCTGGCTTACCTGTCACTTCCTGTGAAACCATACATGCCCACCCCAAGAAATGTTTCTGCTGTCAAGGATATGGACATGTCAGCCAATTTTGTTGTTCTGCACAGGCAGGCCATCCTGGTGTCTGTGTCTCCTGTGGCGAACCATGCCATACCAGTGACTGTCCAGGACCCCTTAAATGCTATTGTATTATAATTACAAATCATAATAGATAGATAGATAAATAGATAGATAGACAGCCCTATGCGAGCCTGGGAAAAGGAAATGAGCTTGCAAGTTACACTGAGGAAAAGCTGACGACAGATTACAAAGTAGCCAGTAAGGAGATGATGCAGCTAGTTGTCAGCAGTCCAACCGTGAACAAAGACCTAGTGACCATACACACACATACACACATACTCACGCACAGGCTGCTAGAACTTTCCACTCACAAGGAACACACGTGACACACCCCTGCTACACCAGAATTTAGGAAAGAGAGCTCAGAAGGAGACAAGCCTTAGAACAGGCAGGTCAGAAAAAGAAAGGGCTTAGTAACTTGAGAGAGAGAGAGAGGGAGCCAGAGCGAGACAGAGATAGCTAGCGGGACTCTATACTCCGCTCTGTGTGAGAGACTTGTTAATATTTCCAAGACAAATAAAAATAGTCCCATACTATTCTTTACCTCTCCTGTCACTAGATGACAAATGGGAAGCTACTCTAAGATATAAAAACCGCTCGTCTACAAGTCTAATATATATATATATATATATATATATATATATATATATATATATATATATATATATATATATATAACTCAACCACAAAGGAACCACAAAGTCTTTTATGACATTAAGTCTTTTTATGACATTTGGTAGCAGCGAACGTATACGAACCTCGTCCACAAATCAACATTGAGTTCCTACAAAATATCAAGATTGAAAACAAAAAGGAATACCTCTCACAACCAACAACACAACCAGCTCCTGACAGTATTCTCTCCAACCAGCCCCCTCCGTCTCCCCGATCATCATGCTGACGCAGAGGTGAATAGATCACACGACGCCTTGCAAGTAGTTTAACAAAATATTGATACGATCTTGCAACTTCTACGACGAACCAGCGAATCTACGGACATCGTCTCCGAATTAAAAGCAAATTTCTACAAAAGAAGGCGAGACTCTACAAGATTAGCTTCATTTCTACAGTGAATCCCTACAAAGTATAGCCTACAGTGCAAATAGCCTACAAGTCTACAAAACAACTCTATAATCTTCACGTAACTTCAAGCAGCAACAAGAAGAATATAAAATAAAGCAAGTAAAGAAGAGGAAAGACCGAAGCAACAAGCACACTAGCCCCCACCACTCTCTCCCGCCTATGCTGACCCAGAGGTCAAGACACGCAGCAAAACACCAAGTCCATATTCACAACTCATCTTACTCACCCGTCTTCACTCAAGTTACTCATCGCTACTCATTCACTCACCACAGCTACCAGTGTGGGAAGCCGACGTCACCATGTGCTGAGATGACATCACAACGCGTCTGCCATGCCAAGCAACGTGTGACTGACACCAGGCACTTCTCACCCACTACTCATTACTCATTATTCACATAGCTCCTACTCATACTCATTTATTTTCACAGTTAAGTTGGAAATTCGACGTTCTATGCTGAGGTTTGCCTGGGACAGCCGTTAACCACCACAAACACCAGGCCATGGAATTTCCTGAGTAATATCGTCCATCAACACACCACTAGAATTATCAAGAGATCTTCAATCAAACCTGTATTTTTCTTCCGAGATCGACTTTTGTATCGACACACCTCTACGATCTGTATCAAGTGGGTAAAATTATACTTGCTCATTTCTTCTCAGTGCTAAAATTAGCTATATTCAACTTATTTTCTCATCTAGTTTGCTATGACTTAATTAAACAAGAGGCGTATTTCATAACACCATATCTTAATGACAGGAATATTTTCGCCACCCCCCACGTTAATACCAGATAACACACAATTTGCCACAACAACAGATTCACAATTAAGAGAGCCCCAAAGCAACACACCAGATAACACACAAATTGCCACAACATCAGACTCACAATTAAGTGAGCCTCAAGGCAGCCCACCCCTTGTACAACCATCACCACACACTAAATATCGAGAAACAAATACGGCAGTTTCAGATGATGAGTGGGAAACCACCTCTGACGTAGGGAGTGTGGACTTTGCCGCTGCCTTGCACACGTATGCCAATACACTTAACAGGGTTCACCAGTCTGGTCATACATATTCCACCATTCCCTCACACAACGATAAACACGTCCAAGTTGAATTAACAGGGCAATCAGTGAAAATGGATCAAGAAACAAATACCGCTGATCTAACAACCACACCTCACGTGTTTGTGTATCACGAGGATAAAACTGCCCCAAAATTCTCTGGCACAGACAAAGATCGCATTGATGTCATTTCATTAGTCAGTCAGTGCAAACAAATGTTCATCAAGCGCCACATACTAAATGAACAAGAGAAAATTGCTATTTTTTCATCTTGCATAAGCCAGGAAAGATGTCCAGCAAGCAATTTATTGCGCTCAGATAAGCTCCATCGTGCTAGGACATATGATGAATTTAAAACTGAATTTCTGAAGAAATTTTCTGGAGGTATGAACTTCTTGCCAGGTATAATTCCAGAATTACATAAAATTGTAGATCTTGTAAGGGAGCACACTACAAACCATGTACTCAGTGAAATAACTGCTGATGTCTCCACAATCAAGAGAACTTTGTTAGCTACACTGGAGAATTCTAATTGGATAACAGATGATGGAAAGATGTCCCCAGACCTCGTTGTGGACATCATTGGTTATGTAGCTGCCTTGTATAAATTACCTGATAGGACCCTTAAGATCGCCAAGACGATCGCGTACACCCCAGGAATGTGCTTGCTAGACTTAATGAACGAGGTAGAGATGCAGTGCAGTAAAGCAGGTGTGGTCGACACACATGCACATTCTGGTAGAATCAGGGTACCTGAGACAGTATCAGCTGTGAAAACATCTACACAGACCCCAAACAGAGAACAAAATTGATCGCGACCAGAAATGAGGCAGCCCAAACAAACAAAAACGCCTAGACCTCGTTCCCAGACGCCTTCCTACAGGCAGTTTCATAGGTTTTCGCGCAGCCCGAGCAGGTCTCGCGCCATAAACAACACTTCTTATGGGAAATCACCTCGTAGGTCACAGTCAAGGGATAGGTCCATTCTATGTCATTATTGTGCAAAACCAGGACACACAAGGTATGAATGCTTTATCAAGGCAAAAGAGGACAAACAAAAGACACAAGGATTTGGTCCTTACTGTAGGCATCAAAGATACCAAGGGCACTGGACTAGTGATTGCAAAACAGTAGAAAAAATTGTGTCTATGTTCAAATCGGGGGAAGACCAGGTCATGACAAAAAACGAACAAACGTAAAGAAGAACAAGGCTCAACTTCACATAGGAGGCATGTTGGGAAATGAGTGTATCTTGATACCAGCTGTATGTGAGGATCAAAACGTTTCCTTATTTTTAGATACAGGCTCTCCAGTGAACTTAATAACACATGAAGAACTAAATAGAATTCTTAAAAATAAAAAGAAAGTAACTTTTCTGGATGAAGCTGATTTAGATTTATACACAGTAGATGGACAAGAGATTACAGTGTAGGGTATGATAAGAATATAAATCTCAGTTTCACAGAAACTACAAGACCATTCTCTGCATTTTTCTATATCGTTGAAAACTTAGCAATTAAAGCTCATATGTTACTGGGCTTAAGATCCATGAGAGCTGAGAACATAACTATACTCCCACAAATGAATGGAATAGACTTTGATAATGAATTCATAGAGAAAATAACTTCAGAGCCCATACCGATTGGTAGAAGAGAGCCAAAAAGAATTGGTAATATTAAAGGCTTAAACAAACATACACAAACAGATGAGTGTATAGTTCCACTCCCACCAACAACCCCATCCTCCAGAATTAGTGACCCAGATAACAGTACTAATTTATCAATTTTTCCAGCCCATCTCACTAATGATTTAGTTATACCACCTAATTCATACATGAAGGTTACCATAAAGAACAAATTACGGAATAGTACTGTTCTTGTCTTAGAAGAATTATGTAAAGTAAAGGGATTGTCAGTAGAAAACGCATTATGTCATACGAACGACGAAGGGCAAACTCAGATATTCATAATTAATCACATGAATGGGGAAGTTCAGTTGAAAAAGGGAACTTGCATAGTTAATATTGAAAAATGTCCCCCCCCCCCTGTGAAGGAAATAGTTATAGCTGGAGTAACAAGTGAGATAAAATCTACGGATAGAGAAAGAATAAAAGAGAATTTAACTCACTCAGGTGAATTTGATGAAGAAAATGATTTGTTAACCCTGCTGGAAACACACAGGGACACCGTAGCATTGCCCGGAGAACAATTAGGGTGTACTAACTTGATTAATCACATGATTAATGTGCACCCAGAAACACCACCAATTTTCGTACCAGCTTACCGCATACCACACTCCCAACGTACACTTGCAAATCAGTATGTCGATGAAATGTTAAAACTTGGAATTATTGAGCCTTCAGTCTCCCCGTGGAATGCCCCCTATTCTTCGTGCCCAAACGAAATGGAGAAATGCGTGCGGTAGTAGATTACCGTAAACTAAATAATCACACAATCCCAGACAGATTTCCCATGCCATTGCTAAGCGATGTTCTACAGAATATTGGTCCTGAGAATAATATATTCTCGACCATCGATCTCCTAAACGGCTACTATCAGATTCCGGTATCTCAGGAGTCACGTAAATACACTGCCTTTTCAACAAACAGAGGCCATTATCAATATACAAGAATGCCAATGGGACTGAGGACAGCCCCAGGCACATTCCAGCGTCTTATGAATTACGTATTGTCCGGAATTTTAGGACAAGGAATATTTGTTTATCTTGATGATATTATAATCGCAACGAAGAATATTAAGGATCATCTCAGGAAATTAGACTTACTCTTACAAAAGCTTAGTGATGCTGGATTAAAAATTAAACTTTCTAAATGCAAATTTTGCTTTAAGGAAATAAATTTCTTAGGCCACAAATTAAATTCTGATGGTATTCACACCACTGATGACAAAATACAGGCAGTGAGAGATTTTCCTGAACCCACTATGACTGACGAAGTTAGACAATTTTTAGGTCTGGCTGGGTACTATAGGTCATTCGTACCACAGTTCTCTCATATAGCCTTTCCTCTATTCCAACTACTCAAAAAAGATGCTGTATTCCAATGGGAAGAAGAACAAAAAAGGGCATTTAACAATCTAAAAATTAAACTAACAAATGCACCTTGTTTAGCATATCCGGATTACACAAAATCATTTCTTATTTGTACAGACGCATCAGTTAAAGGATTAGGGGCTGTACTGATGCAGGAAGATAAAAGAGGAAAGAATCAACCAATTGCATTTGCCAGCAGACAAACAAGAGGTGCGGAGAAAAATTATTGCACTACAGACTTAGAGGCACTTGCAGTGGTTTTTGCATTACAAAAGTTTCGAGATTTGGTATATGGTTACGAAATCCACTTATTCACCGACCATAAACCACTGGTGGGTATGTTTAAAGAAAAACTCCTTTCTGGGAGGAGAGCAAGATGGAAGTGTACAGTTGAAAACTACAATGTACAAATTCATTATATACAAGGTAAAATGAACATAGTAGCTGACGCATTATCTAGGAACCCGAACACAATTCAGGTCGCGGCGTTAGATCTCAAAGGAAATATCCCAAACCACGAGGATATCGCAAAGGCACAAAGACTTGACCCAATATGGTCTAAAGTAATATACAAGTTAGAAAGTGGAGATGACATACAATTACCCACACTGCATGTCCCACTTGAACAATTCACAATGGTCAATAATACATTACACAAAATTAACTCTAAACAACCAAAACGCCAAAGAAATACTAACCAGTTGGTAGTACCTAATGACATGATACCCCAAGTATTACGATTGATACACGACGGCCCACATGCAGGACATCCTGGAAAGGATAAGACATTCAACCAAGCCCAGCTATTATATTACTGGCCTTCATTACGAAAAGATATAAACAATCATATAGACAGATGCGAATCATGTGCGAAACACAAAGGATACTCAATCACACCTGCACCGATGGGTAATTACCCTGTACCACATCAACCATGGGACGTTGTCGCTGTTGATTTACTCAAGATGCCATTATCATACAATAATAACCTATACTTATTCGTTGCAACGGATCATTTTTCCCGTTATGTCATTTTAGCTCCAATTAAAGATAAGACAGCAGAGACAGTAGCAAAGGCAATAACAGATAATGTAATATGTCGCTTTACTACCCCAAAGGTACTAATAAGTGATAATGGAGGAGAATTTAATTCTGAGATCTTACAAGAAATATGTAAACAATACAACATCAAAAAGGTTGACGTTTTGGCCTATCACCCAGCATCGAATGGGTTGGTAGAGAGACAAAATAAAAAGGTATTAGATGTGCTACGACACATTCACAGTGAAAATTATGCAAGCTGAGATGATTAGATTCCCAGAATAGAGGCCTCAATTAATGGGTCTATAAATAAATCCATCGGTGACACACCACATTTCATTATATATGGCACAGATAAAAAATTACCATATGAGCTCCTAGAAGGTGACAGCATGCCTATATACAATTACGATGATTACTCTAAACTCCGTTTACGTGAATTCCAGGACATTCACAAAAGAGTCAAAAAACAATTAACGATGTCCAAGGAAGAAATGACGGAGGCATTTAACAAGAAGGCAAAAGATTCACCTATCAGCTTAGGAGACATTGTTTACGGTGTCATTCATACGAGAGACAATATATTATCCCCAAAATTTGAGGGCCCATACAGAGTAATTAACATAAAAGCAAACAAAGTTTTAATTAAGTCACTTTCAAGTGGCGAGGAGAAACAAGTTCATATTGACCATTTAAAACGAGTTTCAAGGGAATTAGCACATAATTATTCAGCCTCGGATACAACCGAACAGGTGAACGTACCTCAAGAAAACAAGCAAGAACACAACAATGATTACAAAAAGAAACTAAGGTCATATACCAAACAATCGAACATAGGTGCAACTGTTCCAATAAAATCTACAGTACATCATTTACGAGAATTAAATATCGATTTAAACTCCTTCTATAAATGAAATAACAATCAACCGTAACGCACATCATCACTATCATCGACCACAGCATTATAGGAAATTAATAGATTTTTTTTTTTTCGGTAGGTTACGATGAGGGACTTATGCTATGGATTCTCCTCTACATAGCAAGAGGATATGCGCACTTAGACCCCAAACATATAGTACGACAAGGATGCCTCATAGCTCCAACGGCCACGACTACAATCGTTAAGGACGTCATGAGTACTGAAATAAGTCTAGATTACTTGTATGACTTACCTACTTATCTAGACGCGAACTCTGGACTTCATGATAGGAAATTATGTTTCACAAGCACATAACACCAAGGAAGTGAATGAAATGGTGAAGTTAGCGAAATGGAAACTAGAACAGGCGAAGTCAACTATGCTCGTCATGATCCAAGATCTCCCATCTTATGGAACGGAGGTACTGAGCGACAGGAACAACATCACACGTACTCGCCAAAAGCGCGGTTTGTTCGACCTGGGCGGCGCAGTTCTTGGGAACATCTTTGGATTGGCTACAGAGGATGACCTTAAAGAAATAAACAACAAATTTAATAAGATAGCTCAGGTACTAACATACCAAGATAAATTCATCACAGGACAGAACTCAGCAATGAAGACAATTGTGAAAAATCTGAAACAAGCAGAAAACGTAGCTCTCGAGAGTGTAGATAAAATAAATGAATTAGAGGCAAACGTACCCTTTTCCAGCACTTCTCCATCATCACGGAACATATTGACACGATTCTACTACAATTAGAGAATACTAGAGATCGTTTCAGGGCACTTATGCAAGGAATTTCGAATGCTGGTGATGGCAAGATCACAATTGACTTACTCCCAGTTCATGAGCTACGTCAGATAGTTAGTCAAGGCATACATAAACATAAATTGAAGCCGTTGTTCCGCAGTAGGGAATTTATGCAATACTATCCGTATTTAGAAGCAACACTAACACCAACATCAGTGGTAGTTCATGTACCATTCATCACTGAAGACCTGTTCACAGTATACCAAATACACCCCTTCCCCTATAAAAATAACAACACTTTGGTCATCATCAACATCAACACAGACACCGAACTCATCATGGTCTCCAAGAGACGGGACACTATCACTTTCGCAAGTGAATCAACGATTGAACGAAAGTGCCGCACATCCCTACATGCTGTTCATCTTTGTCCTGCGTACATTTTCACGTTTCAGCCTACTGATACAGTCCCTTGTGAAATGGCTATCATCAGAAATGACAATATTCATCATCATTGCAACTTCACTTTTGCTCCAGATAAACTTGTACACCATCAACGCATTGGACACTCACAGTTTTTTTATTTCCCTCATAACACATCAGTTTACATAGTCTGTCCAGATATACCACCATCTCATACATCAGCATCAGGATTATACATAGCACCAGACTACTGTGCAGTATTTACACCAGCCATGTCTACTTTATCCACCATCAATCACTACGCCATTCTCAATCATACAAACATTTCCACCCACTGCCTGATATGAACTTAAAAATGAGCACAAGTATTAAGCTGACTTCACCTAAGTTTGAAACTATGCAGCTGATCAATGAAACAATGAAGCCCTGGGAAGATTTGAGTTTGAGTATGTTCAACCCATATTATGTGTATAGCCCAGCACCTACTGTCTTTACAATCGTCTGCATTGTAGTTGCAGTACTGCTGTTCGCAATGCACAGAATGCATGCAAGAATTGCTAATTTGGAGTCATTATTTAGTGGGGGGAGAGTTAACATCAAAGTTAACCACCCTGAATGAAGTGTATATATTTTGTATATAGTTTTAATTATATATATATATATATATATATATATATATATATATATATATATATATATGTGTATATATATATGTGTATATATATATATATATATATATATATATATATATATATATATATATATATATATAAATACAAAGAAGAATGACCCATATATGGCAGACCAGTACCATTATCTTTAAATGAAATATTAATAACTCTTACCATAATCTTAATTTTAAACTATTTTTTTTCATTCTTGCATGTATGCATTTCACTATAACCCAAGTACATACTGTATTACAGTTAAATAATTTACTTTAATGCATTTATTCAAATATGTATACAACTTTTTTAAAATGTAATATTACTGAATAATCACTATTTACTATGAATATTATATGTATACAATATTCACACAATTATGTTACTTTTACAATATTATGTATTTCACTTAATTAGCTTAAAAGTTCATTATAATGTGTATATAATATGTATTAATATGTTAGAACTATTAACTGTCGATGGTACGCCATTTTCGCATGACCGAGCAATGTATTATAATTACAAATCATAATAGATAGATAGATAAATAGATAGATAGACAGCCTTATGCGAGCCTGGGAAAAGAAAATGAGCTTGCAAGTTACACTGAGGAAAAGCTGATGACAGATTACAAAGTAGCCAGTAAGGAGATGATGCAGTTAGTTGTCAGCAGTCCAACCGTGAACAAAGACCTAGTGACCATACACACACATACACACATACTCACACACAGGCTGCTAGAACTTTCCACTCACAAGGAACACACGTGACACACCCCTGCTACACCAGAATTTAGGAAAGAGAGCTCAGAAGGAGACAAGCCTTAGAACAGGCAGGTCAGAAAAAGAAAGGGATTAGCAACTTGAGAGAGAGAGAGAGGGAGCCAGAGCGAGACTGAGAGATAGCTAGCGGGACTCTATACTCCGCTCTGTGTGAGAGACTTGTTAATGAAGAGAGAACCTGTATTTTTTACACAGGAAAAATCATCAGAGAAATTACCACTATGCCGGGAATCGAACCCGGGACTCTCAGGTGAGAGGCAGGCAGCATACCACTACACCACGACCAGGTAAAAGTTAACTCACGTTGTCACAATCTTGTAACCAACGTCCCTCCGCCCCCACTGTGGGCATCAAGAGGATGAGTTAACCCCCTGGCACTCGGGCAAGTAGATGCTTTTAATCTATCCCAAACACTTACGGCAAGTCAGAATGAAGAGAGAACCTGTATTTTCTACACAGGAAAAATCATCAGAGAAATTACCACTATGCCGGGAATCAAACCCGGGACTCTCAGGTGAGAGCCAGGCAGCATACCACTACACCACGACCAGGTAAAAGTTAACTCACGTTGTCACAATCTTGTAACCAACGTCCCTCCGCCCCCACTGTGGGCATAGTGGTAATTTCTCTGATGATTTTTCCTGTGTAAAAAATACAGGTTCTCTCTTCATTCTGACTTGCCGTAAGTGTTTGGGATAGATTAAAAGCATCTACTTGCCCGAGTGCCAGGGGGTTAACTCATCCTCTTGATGCCCACAGTGGGGGCGGAGGGACGTTGGTTAGAAGATTGTGACAACGTGAGTTAACTTTTACCTGGTCGTGGTGTAGTGGTATGCTGCCTGGCTCCCACCTGAGAGTCCCGGGTTCGATTCCCGGCATAGTGGTAATTTCTCTGAAGACTTGTTAATATTTCCAAGACAAATAAAAATAGTCCCATACTATTCTTTACCTCTCCTGTCACTACATGACAAATGGGAAGCTACTCCAAGATATAAAAACCGCTCGTCTACAAGTCTAATATATATATGTATATATATATATATATATATATATATACAACTCAACCACAAAGGAACCACAAAGTTTTTATGACATTAAGTCTTTTTATGACACTATTACTGTGAGGGTCCTCATGCTGTAAATTCTAGAAAGTACCCTCACTACTGCCTAGAAAAGGAGATTTTATCAGTTCAGACACTTGAAAGGTTTCATTTTTTGAGGGTAAGAAAAGGGCTCAGACTCACTTTTTCCAGCATGGGTTTACTTATGCTGCTGTCCTTTCTGGAATGCCGGTGCCCTGTGTCTCAGAGATGGCCTTGACCAAATGCAGTGACCACTCGATCACCTAGTGCTTTGTGGGATGCTGTTCCCATGGTTCGTTCTGTTTGTGAAACTGATGTTCGACCGCCCACTACTCTGACTGCGTCTGCTCCCACTTTGGTGACTGACGGTTTGTGCACTTCCATGGTGGTAGCGGATGTACACGTTGATGTGACTTCTTCTACCGCCTTGTCCAGTATGCTTGAAGCCCCGTCTGTATCCGGCAGACGTCACTGTGGTTTTTTAGTCCTCTGAGCCTGAAGACCAGCCACCAAAGGTCTCTGTTGTCGAATCTTGTGCCTACCTCTCTTCTGTTCCCTCTGCCTGAAGGCTGAGGGGTCTAACCAGATGGAAGCTGCACCTGATTGTTCGGTCTCCATTGTCGAACATTGTGTTGACCTCTCTCCTGCTCCCTCTGCCCAGGAGGCTGAGAGGTCTAACCAGGTGGAAGCTGCAGCTAATGGTTCACCTGTGGTCAGGTCCTCACCTTGGGATGGTGCTGGACAGACCGTTGGTGCTTCATTTCTGAAATATACAATGTCATCCTCACAGGGCTCTAATCCTGTTAACTCTCCTTCCACTTCTGGGGCTTCTGATGTTAGCACTGGCCATCCTCCATCACCCAAGGTGGCTTCCAAGCCACTTTCCAAGTCAAGTGTTATTCCACCTCAGAGGAAGCGTGTTGTAAAACTTTTCTCTTCCTCGGCCTCACACTTGCCTAAGGATGTTCGACATAGGGTGCAGGTTCTTGGTGCTGGGCAGTCTCTTCCCAAGGGCCTTCCTAAGCATCAGTCCATACCCACTCACTTGTGATCATCATCATCCCTCCACTATGGGTTCTATCATCCAGTGGACATGTCAGGGTTTACGTGCTAGCTGTGAGGAACTGTGTCATCCTGTTTCTTAATTTACTACTCTGTGGATGTGCATCCAGGAGACATGGTACGAGAAGCTGTTCCTTCTGGTCCTTCTGGCTACCATGCCTTTTATTCTGATCCTGTGCCAGGCCAAGGTCAACATGGAGGTGCTGCTATCTTCCCTCGACAGGATATTTCATACAGTCATCTGGACATCTCCACTTCCCTGCAGGCTGTTTCTGTCCGGATGTTTGTACGTCAGCAGTATACAGTTTGCAGCATTCATAGGACAGAAAACAAAAAATAATCTGTATCATGTTCAATAAATAAAGGTACGACCATACTAATCCTCTCTTCATTAAGAATAAAATACTTAAATTTCGTGACATCATCCACGTTCAGACCTGCTTGTTCGTGTGCAAAGCTATATTTATTCACCAAGTTGATTGTGGTTTCATATATACAGGTATATCTCATACTATTGACACCAGAAGAACTACTGACCTCAGACTCCCATTGTATAGAACATCACACGCACAACAAAGTGTCACCTTTACGGGAGCAAAGGTGTGGAACCAACTGCAAGACGACGTCAAGAATACTATGTCACTTAATCTTTCAGTTACAAAATTAAAGCAGAATTATTCAGCAAATATAATTATACTACAATCTGACATTTTGTTTTAGCAATTGTTGTATCTACTGAAGTATATATGGATAGTGCATATATTTACTGTGTAGTTGTGGGCGTGTGTTGGTGTAAGTAGGAAACGGGGAGTGCATAATTTATGTACTGCATGTAAAAAGATGTGTACCGCTATATTATTAAACTGGGAATATATTTATCGCAGGGTAGTGTTATTGGTACGGGCAGTGTTGGAGATATTGGTAATGCTAGCGTTTTCAGTACATATTACTACTGTAATTAATATTATTATTCTTTTTATTGTAAATATTATTATTATTACTCTTATTATTATCATCATTGATTTTATTATTATTATTGTTTTTATTATTGTTACTACTATTGCTATTAATACTAGTACTATTATCATTACTGTTGAATATTATCGTTATTATTATTATTATTGTTGCTGTTTTTACTACTAATTAAAATTTTCCATCATTCTGTACAATTTATGATTTCATATGCTATTATCATTTAAGACTACTGTTGTAGGCAAAGCGCTGACATTATTAATTATTGCTGTTAATATTTTTTCCGGCATTACTATTATTATTGCCATTCTACTGATAACTTATGTTCACTTTTACTATTACTGATGTTGACATCAGTACAGATCTTCATATTTGAATTAAGTATAACCTTTTTTCTTCCATGTCCATTCAAATCCACGAAGACAAAATATGGAAACATCATCAAGTCCACAAAAGAGCATCAGCTCAATGGACCGTGGCTTGCAAATTGTATATGTATATACTGTACTTTTATATTATGTTAAGCCAACTATATGTATCAAATATCAAAAATATCCCAGTGCTCTTATTGAAAGGGTGGATCGGGAACGCCATATTCATGACAGGCCTTCTCCCTTTCTGTTACTAGGAGATATGAATGGTCACCATCCACTATGGGGAAGCAGTGAGGCCAGCCATCAGAGTGTTATGCTGGGCTCTTTAGTGGAAGATGAGGAGCTCGCATTATCAACTCCGACAAAATGACTTATTTCCATACCCAGACTGGAACTTTTATTGCCACTGATTTGTCCTTATGCTCAGCTGATGCTGTTTTAGATTTTACGTGGGATGTGTTGCCAGACCCGTATGGCAGCGACCATTTTCCATTACTTCTAACTGCTAGTGGAGGTGGACCTCAGCCTCGTCTTCATCATTGGCTTCTGGATAAGGCTGACTGGCCACGTTTCAGGGAACTAAGTTCCATTTCCCTTTCTCTCAATGAGTTTGGTTGTCTTACTGAGACGGTGTTAGATTTCACTGACGTGTTGCACTCAGCAGCCCTATTATCTGTTCCAAAAATGAACGGTCAATATCCTAAACGCCCAGTGTGGAACTCTGAGTGCAGTTCCGCAGTGAGAGTCAAACTAGTCACCTTCTCTCGACTTCGTCACAACCATGGGGATCCTCATCATTTGGTGGCGTACCACAGGGCATGAACTCATATGAGGCTGGTTTTAAAGGAGGCCAGGCATTCATCCTTGAAGAGTTATTTTTCCTCCATCTGTTCGAGGACTTCCCTCACTCAGGTGTAGAACCGGGTAAGGAAAATTTCAGGAAATTTACTGTTTCCTCTCCTCCCGTTTTATTTCCAGTGGGTGCAACTGTGGCTGATCCTTTCATTGCTGCAGAGTTTTTTGTTGATCATTTTGGCAGTGTGTCACAGAAGGATGCAGATAAGTCTTCGGCTTGCCACCGTCAGTGCTTAGAGTCTCGTGGTCTCAGTTGTGTCTCTTCTGGGGGAGAGTCTGATAATGTTCCCTTTTCTATTTCTGAACTTCAGGCGGCCCTGTCGCAGTGCCATGATGCCTCTCCTGGTTGTGATGATATTCTGTATGCCTTTTTATGTCATCTGTCAGATGAGTCCCTTTCGTTTTTGCTTTCATTATTTAATAAGATCAGGTGTTCTGGAGAGTTTCCGGCTTGTTGGGGTGTTGGTGTAGTCATCCCCATCCCCAGACCAGGTAAGGACCATCTACTGGTGATGAATTACTGGCCTATTTCTCTTACTTCTTGTATATGTAAAGTTCTGGAAACGACAGTCAATGTTAGGCTTGTGTGATTTGTAGAGAGAGATGACTTCTTATCCTCTGCCCAGTATGGTTTTCGAAAAATGTGATCTACCTCTGATGCACTACTATCCTTGGAATTTTCTGTCTGTAAGGATTTCTCCACTAACCAACACCATGTCACGGTCGTCTTCGATTAGGAGAAGGCCTATGACACTGCTTGGCATAATGGCATTTTACTTTCTCTTCATGAGTTTGGTCTTCATGGGCACTTGCCTTTTTTTAATCAGCAGTTTTTATCTAACCATTTTTTAAGGGTTCGAGTAGAAGGAGTGCTTTCTAATTCTCATGCACTAGAGATGGAGTACCACAGGGGAGTATCCTTGGTGTTACTCTGTTTGTTGTGGCAATCAGCAGCGTAATCAGTGTACTTCCTAATTGTGTACGAGGCTCACTGTATGTCAATGACCTCTCAATTTCCTTCGCCACATCTAGAATGTCTCTGAGAAAGAGGAAGTTGCAGCTGGCTCTTAATAGAATTTCTGACTGGGCAGAGTCTTTCAGCTTCCGTTTTTCATTAACAAAGACCGTGGTTAATATTTTTTTCGTCTTCGGGGGGTTCACCCAGACCCTGGCTTGCGTCTCTACAGTCGGAGAATATCTTGTGTGGAAGAGACGCGATTTCTTAGTCTTCTTTTTGATGGATGACTAACCTGGTTTCCTCATATTCGTTCAGTTAAGGCAGCTGGTCTTAAAGCGTTGAGTCTTTTGAGGGTTTTGGTTCATACCTCTTGGGGTACCCTCCTCCTCATGCATAGGTCTCTTATTCTTCCTAAACTTGAATTTGGGTGTGATGTCTACTCCTCTGCAACAGATGCCCGTGTCTGATTGTTAACCCTATCATGCACGGATAAGTTTAATAAGTTTTCTGGCGTACGATTTTATTCCACCCCCCTCCCTGCCATCCTGCCCACGGCCGCTCAATCGGTAGAGAGTTGGCCTGCAGTCCTAACGGACCCGGGTTCAAATCCCGCTGGTGCAGGAAAAAGTTTAAGGATTTGAATTTCATAAAATCAGACTTTACTGTTCTATCAGAAGACCCGCCGACATGTCGTAAAAATAGCCCCACTAAAACCAATACACCAGTCCTGTATGAGACAACCCTAGCATGTATTCAGTATGGAAAGTGGGTGTTAGCGCCGAAGTGGTGACATGTAGAGGTGTGCGGTACGTAGGAGGACTACTGGGCCTTGAAAGCAGGCTGTGAAGCCTATGCCCAGAGTCGGTCACATAAAAAAAAAGAAAAAAATATATATATATATTCTCGCCTTATTTTCGCCACTCAAACCTCTATATATATTGCCATGAAACCTGCATCATTTTATTCGCCTATGTTTGCTCTAGCCGATAAGCCAAAAAAAAAAAAAAAAAAAAAAAAAGAATAAAAGTACATCAGGCCGGTGTGAATAAACATTTCGGAATATCAGTCTCACTTCCCAACATCCTTGTTCGAATGTTTTCCATCATACGGAATAATGTTACTAATAATTTTGATAGAGAATTTCATCACCTTTCTAATGAGATTTGTACCGTTTTGATACGATTTGTAGTTTTCGAGAAAATAGCAAAAAACTGAAAGCCATTTTTTCAAAAAAAAAAAAAAAAATGTTCAGGGGGCTCTACCACCAAAGTTTTCTTGGACACGTTATGTTTTTATTTTATAATCTTGTGTAGAATTTCATGAGCTTTCTCATGGTACCAGCCGATTTTTGATCGCCCTGATAGGTTCTGAGTAAATCGCAAAAAACTACTGGGTACTCACGGCCGTGTTGCAGTTTTGTCAAGCGCACACAACTCTTATATTCCCACCTACATAACGACATATCATCAGTGATAATCGTTATGTCCTTTACATCCGTAGAATTCACTGATCTTTATCATGGTTCTTACAAGAAACTGAGATGTCCAATATTTTTCGAGTACATGGACAACAAACGTAGAATACTCCTCTGAGCACTTCATAGTTTTACCCCAAGCAAGAAAAAAACACTCTCTTCCCCCGCCTTTACCTAAAAATTATGCTCCCAAAGGCTTATATTGTCGTGACGAACATGCGTAGATGTCAATTATCTTTATCATGGGTGTTACAGGAAATCGATACGTTCAATATTTTTCGAGTAAATGGACAACAAATGTGGAATACTCCTCTGAGTGCTGCATAGTTTTACCACATGCGAGAAAAAAAACACTCTCTTCCTCCGCCTTTACCTAAAAATATATGCTCCCAAAGGCTTATATTTTGGTGATGAACATATGTAGAATTCATTGATGTTTATCGTGGTCCTTACAAGAAATCGATACGTCCAATAGTTTTCGAGCAATTGGATGACAAACATAGAATACTCCTCCGAGCGTTGCATGCTGTAGTTTTACCGCAAGCGAGAAAAAAACACTCTCTTCCCCCGCCTTTTCCTAAAAAATATGCTCCCAAAGCCTGTTTTTTTTTTTTTTTTTTTTTTTGTCCTGTACAGATTGCAAAATCTCCAAGGGTTGTTTTTATAATGCAATAAGAAACTCGACATGACCACTAGTCTTTTTCCTAGTTACTGATACTGATGCTGTACTTTCTGTCATATGTGTAATATGTAGAAAACAATGCTTATTTGTACGAAAAGTATAGAGGTACTGAAATAGGTCAATATACAAATCAACAAAATTCGGAAAACTCATCCACCAGAGGTGTATGCCGCTGGCAGGACTTTGTGGGGTTTGAAGATGAGGAGTTACGAGTATGCAGTGTGTGTGTGTGTGTGTGTGTGTGTGTGTGTGTGTGTGTGTGTGTGTACACTACATAAAGGAATACTTCGCTCGTCATGGTACTGTCCGAAGCACTCACCCACACAAAGCAGCACATCACAGACAGGACACATGTGACTTGTGTCCCTCCTCATCTTCACCAGGGCACACAGGGTGCACCAGAGCCTCCTCTGGTTGGGGATCCTCTCCCGTCTATGGCCCAGTGTTTGATGCAAAGGCACTCTTTCACTGATGACTCTTCGACACTTGGTTGGATGTCCTCCTGGTCTTCCCTGGTCCTGTCTTCCTGGAGGTGCAGCTCAAGGGCCTGGCATGGCAGTGGCGACAGGTTCTCCCGATGGACCAGGAACTGCTGGAGCTGGTGGTTTGGGCACCCATGCTGGTCCTGCAGGCAATTTTGGCATTGGCTCCCATTCTGGTCCTGCTCCTGGAGATGGTGGTGTTGGCACCTGTGCTGGTGCTGGTCCAGGAGACGGTGCTGGCTCAGGAGATGGTGGTGTAGGCACCTGTGCTGGTACTGGCCTTCAGGTGGATGATGTGTCCTGATGCGGGACACTCTGCTTCATCAAAATGAAGAAGCTTGTCAACTATCTCCTCCAAAATTCCAGCAGACTGACTGACCCATGCAAGAACTTATTATACAGGTGAACGTGTTGAAAGTGGCCATCTGAATAAAGTAGAAGGTTATCTTCTTGGTCCACTTCATGGTCTGCCGCTAGATGGGGTAATACTGGATCATCTGGCTGAAGTGGTCCACCTCACCCATGTGCTGGTTGTAGTCCTCCACCATGACAAGCTTGTCCAAAGTCTTCTGGACGTAGGTTGTCCTCCCGTCAGGACCCCTGGTCTTCCCTCGAACCTGCTTTTAGACAGTGCTTGTGCTGTGGAAGGTGGACACTATGTTGGAGATGTGCTTGTCCTTCCACAGCAACACCATCACATTGTCCTTGCACTCTGCTGCCATGCCCCCCTCTGGCAGGCTTTTGGCCCTGGCGATGATTTGCAGCTGCTTTGGTGCTCCTCTTGCCAGGTGTAGGGTCCCACACACATAGGTTCCTGCACCGAAGAGTTGTTCACACAGGGATACAGAGTTATAAAAGGTGACCACGTAAACTTTGTATCCCTGGTCTTTCAGAGGTTCTACAAGGCCACAAATGGTGTTCTCCAGTGTCTTCTTCTGCCCCTCAAAGTTCAAAATATACCCCGAGGAAGCCTCAGCCAGGATGTAAAACTTGATGGAGTACTTTGAGGGCTTCATGGGGTTGTAAATGCGGAAGCTGAGCTGCTCCTTCCACGCCAGTGAGCCATCATTGAGGCTGAGGTGCTCCTCGGGTAGGTAGGTGTCTTTGAACCACTGAAGGAGGTATTCCATCACTGTGCAAACCCTGATCTGCAAATTGTGATTGTCCTGGGGTATGGTGAGTGAGTTGAAGGCGTGAAAATGTTTCAGGATGGCCCTGAAATGCCTCCCACTCATCACTAGCTGGAAAAGGGGGTAGTTGTGGAGACGGGAACTTCTCCAGTAATGCCTGATGGTTGGCATATTGACCACCCCCATGAAAAAGTACAACCCCAGGAATCTGGCCATCTCCTCTTCATTGCAGATGAACCATGTGTCCAACACACTCCCCAGGAATGATGCATACTGTTGGTTTTGCGGGTGAAATACGTTAACAACTCCCTGGTGAAGAAAAGCTGAAAGAACTGCAGGGGCATTGTTGGCGGATCCACCCTCATTCCTGGAGATCCTGTGAAGGGCCCATTACATGGTGTGAATGGGCCACTGCTCCACCCTGGATCCTCTGTGGCAACACCTCCTGCAGTGGTGGTAGTGGGTCGGCCTTCCAACACCCTTCTGCCTCCTTGACCACCCCTTAGCTTCCCCCCGTAGCCGGGCTGCGAACCACGGCAGCCTCGTTGAGATGGTGATGGCTCCAATGAGGAGGACGACTAGGCTGGATCCTGCTGCTGCAGCACTTTGGGGAGAGGGGATGAATGCTGTCAGAGACAGCGCCCTCGTCAATCGAGCAGGGGATGGTGACGCAGTCACATCCTGCATCAGTTGTGCCACAGGCACTGCACCACGTTCACGTGCAAGTGTTACGTAACTAGGCCCTGCAACCGGTGACATTGGCTAAGCCAAAGGGGAACTGGAGGCTAGAGGTGGAGAGACCGCGATGGCCTCTGGAGCGAGAGGTCCAAGCAAAGGTGACGGCTTGGATGAGGGTCCCTCTGCTGATGGTGGTGTCTGCTCCTCTGGTGGTAGGGGTCGATGCAAAGCCTTCCGACGGAAATGGCATGGGATGTTATCTCAGTCCTCCTCCCCACTCGAAGCATCACTCAGCAGCTCCTTCTCACTCTCGGTCTCCTCCTCAAACAGAACATTCTGCCACTCCTCAGAAGACAAAACTTTCCTCTCCATTGTGGCAAGCACTGACACACTAAAGTTCAGTATGAGCTATAGGTTCTTACCTGAAAAACGAGAGATATTATTCACTGCCATGCAACACCTTCCATTGAGAGTAGCACTACACATGGGATGTGATATCTTTCCGTACGACCAATCGCTGCACCATTTACGAACGATCCACATAAACGATAACTTTTCAGTGTCTTAGCACGGTGTCATACATGTCCACTGGCGTCCTTGGGTGTGTGCCATTTATATATATATATATATATATATATGGTAGATGGGGGCACCCAGTATCCAATCACTCAATGTGGTGCTGCTTTTGGGGGTCTGCTCTTTCCTCTCCTCCATCCTTCCTTTCTTCCATCCTTTTCTGTCTTTCCTTCATTTTTTCCTTGTCCTTCTGCCTACAGGTGACTTTATGGTCCCTCTTCTGCCTTTCCTTCATTCTTTCCTCTTCCTTCTGCCTTTGCGTGACTCTACACTGAGTGACAAGCCAAATGGTTTCCTATACACCAGGAAACCACTTACTATGCTGAGTGGTAACCATATAGCAAAATTTCGGCACCTGGTGGTTTAGTGGGCAATCAAAGCTCCCCAATTGGATTGAACTGGTGAAGGTTTATATCCAAGGTGTGGTTGGGGTTTATTACTCACGTAATGCCTCCCACGGATGAATGAGGCTGGTCATTTTCACCTTAATTGTCAGGACCAAGTTGCCTAGCCCTGGACTCCTACGCTCCTCATGAGGCAACGTAGGACTGGATGGTGGATGTGTGTGTGTGTGTATATATATATACAGTATATATATACGTATATATATATATATATATATATATATATATATATATATATATATATAAATTTATTTATGCCCTCCTTCCCCTAAGGATCCCCCAACACATTATCCTAACAATATCTCTACGAACACTCGTGGCACCCATCACTAACATTTCATATTAATCATAAAATATCATCAAAGGCCTTAACAATGTACAGTATACTGTATACCTGTCCACTGAAGTCCGTGGGTGTGTGCCATATATATATATATATATATATATATATATATATGCAACATTCGCGGCCTTTCCTCTAACTTTCGCTCTGTTGAGTACCACCTCTCCTTCTCTAAACCTCATCATCTTTTTCTAACTGAGACTCAGATGTCTGAGGCAACTGACATCAAACCCTTTTCTGTATCCTCCTACTTTTTCTATACTCATTTCAAAGCCAAAGGTGGATGTTGCGTATATATACCCAACGACCTATCTTGTTCTCGTGTTCCTGAACTCGATTCTTCTGAATTCTCTACACTGTGGCTTCGGCTTTCCTGTCATTCTCTGACTAAATATATCTGCGCTGTTTACTTATCTCCTAATTCTACTGACTATCAAAAATTCTTCGACTATCTTACTTCTACGATGAAACACATTCTATCCATTTCTCCTTTCTCTTAAATCTCCATTCTAGGAGATTTCAATGTTCACCACCACCTTTGGCTCTCCTCTCCTTTCACAGATCCACCTGGTGAACTAGCTTGCACTTTTCTATCCTTAATGACCTAGAGCAGCTTGTACAGCACCCTACCCGTATCCCTGACTGCCTTGGAGAGAGCTCTAACATACTTGACCTCTACCTTACCACTAATCCTTCTGCTTACACTGTTAATCTTTTCTCTCCGTTGGTCTCCTCCGATCACAACCTTATCACCTTAACCTTTCCTAACCTGTGGACCCTCCAAAGAAACGACGTCTGTGGCACTTTGGAGCTGCGGATTGGGAGGCCCTCAGGCAGTACTTCTTTGATTTTCCATGGAATGATTATTGCTTCCATGGCCGGGAGCCATCTGGGTGTGCCTTTCATGTTAAGGAGGTTACTCTCTCAGGCATGGAAGCATACATTCCTTTCTCATATCCTCTGACTAACACAAGAAAGCCTTGCTTTAATTACGCTTGTTCTAATGCTGTCTGCAACAAGGAGAGTGCCTATAAAAGGTACCTTAGCCAACCTACCCCTGAATCACGTTTTATTCGTTTCTGCCCGGAATCGTGCTAAGTCTGTACTTCGCTCTGCTAAAAATAATTTCATCCATACTAAATGCTCTGAACCCTCCAACTCGAATTCTTCCCGCTCCTTCTGACACCTTGCCAAAAACCTTTCTAACAACTTTAACTCATCATCTTTCCCTCCTGTTCCCTAAGCTGATGGCTCTGTAGCTATTTCTTATACTGATAAAACAGATCTCTTCACTCAGACTTTCTCCTCCAATTCCAACTTAGATAATTCCGGTGCTGTTCCTCCATCACTTCCCCCCTCTGACTTCCTCATGGCTGACATTAAAATTTCTTCAGCTGATGTATTTTCAGCCATCACTGGCCTCAATACTAACAAGGCATATGGGCCTGTTGGAGTCCCTCCTGTTGTTCTCAAGAACTGTGCTTCTGTGTTTACACCCTGCCTGGGCAAACTCTTTCGCCTTTGTCTATCAACTTATACCTTTCCTTCTTGCTCGAAGTTTGCTCTCATTCAGCCTGTCCCAAAGAAGGGTGACCATTCCCAACCCTCTGACTATCGTCCAATTGCTTTAACTTCCTGTATCTCAAAAGTTTTCGAGTCAATTCTTAAAAGAAAATTTTTAAAGCATCCTTCCCATCACAACCTTCTTTCTGATCGTCAATGTGGGTTCCGTCAGGGATGCTCCACTGGCGATCTTCTCACCTACCTTTCAGACTCCTGGTCATCCTCCTTTCGAGACTTTGGCGAAAGCTTTGGCATTGCACTTGACATCTCAAAGGCTTTCGATCGAGTCTGGCATAAATCTTTTATTTCCAAACTGCCCTCTTACGGTTTCTATCCTTCTATCTGTGCCTTCATCTCTAGATTCCTTTCTGGTCATTCTATAGCCTCTGTTGTACACGACCATCGTTCTTCTCCGAAATCTATTAACAGTGGTGTTCCTCAGGGCTGTGCCCAATCACCAACCCTCTCCCTTTTATTCATCAATGACCTTCTAAGCTGTACATCTAACCCTATCCACTCATATGCTGATGATTCCACCCTTCACCTATCCATTTGGTTCCCGCAACATCCATCTCACCAGCTACTTCAACAAACAAGGGACGAGGCTATGACACACCTAATGTCTGACTTGGCTCGTATCTCTGACTGGGGTAAAAATAATCTGGTTGTTTTTAATGCATCAAAGACTCAGTTTTTACACCTATAAACCCGACAAAATATTCCGCAGGTACACCCACTAATGTATAATAATATTAAGCTTAATCTTGCATTATCCTTGAACATACTTGGGGTTTCATTTACTCGGGAATTATCTTGGAAAGACATGCTAAGCCGACTCCATTCCTTCTTTACCTCTGCACAATTGTTGACTCTATACAGGGGTTTCATCCGCCCCTGTGTGGAGTACAACTCTCATGTGTGGGTAGGCTCCCCACATACAGCTCTTCTCAATAGGGTGGAGTCAAAGGATTTTCGTCTCATTAACTCTCCTCCTCTTACTCACTCCCTTCAACTTCTCTCTCTTTGTTGCACTGTTGCATCTTTATCTCTTTTCAATCGCTATTTCAATGGTCACTGCTCCTCTGAACTGTCTGCATGCATTCCTTCTCCTCTGTGACGGGCGTGTAGCACCTGTCTAGCTGCAAACTCTCATCCCTTTTCTGTGCAACACTCTACTGCAAGAGTTAACCTTTACTCCCAGTCTTTCATTTATGCAACAGGTCAACTCTGGAACTGTCTCCCTCTGTCTGTTTTCCTGCTTCCTATGATCTCCAGTTTTTCAAACGCAGTGTGTCCTGGCATCTCAAAATGATCGGATCTTGAATTTGGCTCTCTCTTGTATTTTGTTTTTCTCTTGGAAGGAAAAATAATGGTGGGCTCGTGGCCTTTGGTTCCTTCTTCCTCACATAAATATATATATATATATATATATATATATATAGTATATCTAATATACTATAGCACTAGCCGTGTGTGTGTGTGTGTGTGTGTGTGTGTGTGTGTGTGTGTGTATTTTGGGCAGCCGAAACTACACATTCA